>NW_005179016.1:119500-126401 GCF_000350225.1 Chondrus crispus | reverse complement strand
GCCGCCCCGTTCGCTGACAAGCGTCGAGAGTCGTACGCGAGCGCAAAGTCCGACCGATACGGAGGGCCTCTCCGTCAAGTTGTTGCCCAAGACGGAGGGTCCATTTCGCGTGCGCTCCGCTACCGACACCACGGTCCTGATCGAGCAGGACGGAGTGGAGAACCGCGTGAGCATCGACCGCGTGACGAAGATGCCACGCGGGCCGGGGGATATCGTCACGCCCGCAGCGCCGACCGAATCGGAAGTTCCCGCAGCCGCCCCGAGGGCAGAGTACGTCGTTGACCGCATCGTCGGACACCGTACAGCGCGGGACGGGACCCAGTACAAGGTGCGTTGGTACGGATATACCGCTTCGGACGACACCTATGAGCCCGCCGATGGGCTGCCGCAGCCGTTCATAGACCGATATTGGTGCACTCGCCAACGAGAAGGACCTACTCAAGCGTAACGCGGAGCTTAGCAGCACTGCGTCGCACCGTTCGGACGCTCGCGCTCGAACGCGTATCGAAGCGCGACTCAACCGATGGGGAGGCGCTACGTTCGCGCATTTTCGCCCCAAACCGTCCTATTTGCGGTTTCCCAGTATCGGTACCATCGGCTCCGTCTCGTTCTCGCGCGTGCGATGCCGTTCGTGGAACCGGGCTACGATTTTTATTCACCCTAGGAGGGGAAGGAACGTAGCCCAAAGTACGATTTAGGTGCGCAAGTTGGCGAAGAAGAAGAGCACCGACAACCGGTCTCGTTTAATATGGGCGATGCCCCTACTGTACTACGTAAGGAGAGGAAGCTCGGCAAGCCGGGGTCTAGAAGTGGCGCGAATGCTTCGCTGAGGGCGCCGCTTTGACGTCGTCGGGTGCGGGGCGCGAGGCCTCGACCGTCAACGAAGACATCGGAGGCGCCTCTAGGCGTTGGCTCACCACCGCAAGGACGTCCTGTACGGAGCGCAACTTCGCGTGATGCTCGGCGCGCTCGCGCGTCGCCGCGGCGGAGGATTCCTGCAAACTGCGACGGTCTTCTCGAGCTGCCGAACCCGGAGCATCCAATCGTGCGCCTGCAGTAGCGCCGCCTCGACCGATGAGGGAGCGTCCGCCCCCTCAAAGGAGCAAGTGTACTGCAGCGCCGTGAGCGCGGCCTCCTCCCGGAGGCGCTCCAGGGAAGCTCGACCGAGCGGTTGACTTGCAGAAGGCTTCGGCATCGTTGTTGGTCGCGATACGGTTTCCGCACCGGTCACCGCACTTATGTGCTGAGTGACCGGGGGTGGGTCCGAAAATCTCGCCACGCCGACCAGACGTCTTAAGTCGCTCCGCTCCTGAGCGACCCCCTTCGGAGAGTCGCTCTGGATGGAACCCACAGGGATGGACCCTCCAGGAGCGGGTAGCGCGGGCGTAGCGACGGGCGCCACCGTATCGGCAGCGATCGCGAGCGAAGGCCCACCCGAGCGATGGCGTCGACCCCCGCTCGACACGCGGCGAGGGCAAGACAGCCGGAGGTGCCAGTGTCTCGTGCACAGTCCCGAAATCGGCTCTTGGCGACGCCGTGCCCGCGGCAAGCAGCGGCGACATGGGAGGCGGGGGCAGTACCGTGGGGTACGCCGGACCCGCCTCAACCGTTCTTGGAGCCGCGCCCTCGGAGGGCAGCGGCAAGGGCCGTGTCGGTCGTTCTTCTATCGGGGCCGCAGCGACCGGATCGAATGCATCAGCCCGCAAGCGCGTCGCGGGCTCGGCCAAATTGGTGGTCGACTCTGTCTCGCCGCGGCGAGCGCGCTGCGTTTCAAACGCGGGAATCGACCCGGATAACGCCGGAGCCCTTTCGGGGCTCGACGGCGCACCGATCGGAGGCGCGTCCACGGGGGTGTCGCGATGGTCCATGGTTGGCCGGCGGAAGAGTTGGGATAAGGGAATGTTGTCGTCGGGGGAAGATTTGAAGGAGTGTTGGTGAAGTGTGGGGGAGTGTTGTGTGGAAGTTGGTGGTTCTGGGGGATTCGCGTGGGAGGAAGCAGAAGACGCACTCTCCGAATCGGACGACATACCTGACTTATATACCGTCAGGTTGGTGAAGAGCCACGAGGCGTGGTCGTCCGCGCGGAGAGGCTTCCGTCCGGTCATCGCGCGCGCAGGTGAGGGAAAAGATGGAAGAGACCGCTGGGAAGGAAATTAGGTCGCTACGAGAATGTGGCGACGGATAAGGAAGGGAGTCTGCGATACAACGACCGGCCCGCGCGTTGGTCTACAGTGGAGACGGCCGTGACGGTGTACACGGGGCAAGGTGTCCCCGTGTAGCGAGCGCGCGCGCGTGTCGAGCGGTCGTAATCCGGCGTACGTGTGCAGTAGTGCACGTGTCGGCCAAGCGGTAGTCTGTTAGTATTACGCGTGTACGCTAGCACACGTGGCATTCGTGCGGTAGTCTGTAAGCAGCGCGTGTGTACAGCAGTACACACGTGTAGTTGCAGCGTCCGCGCGGTAATTAGGAATTGAGGCGCTAGTTGTTTTTAATTGCATACAGTACCTGGTACGCACTAGGCGGCAGGTACTGTACACTGGGACAGGTGTCCGAGGCGTCCCCCTGAGGGGTTAAGACCTGACACCCGTCCCCACCAGTAAACTGGGGCAAGCTCGCCCCCGTCCCTTTCGCGCCTATATACGTCCGTTTCGGTTGTCTATCGCGCGCGCTGGCTTCGAACCCGTTACCGGTCGCTCCCCTTCACGCACCACGGGGCGACTGCGCGTAACCGGCAAGTGAGCCACTCCCTTTTCGCGAGCTCGTCCGATCGGTTCAATTAGCGCGTCGCGTCCGCGCCGCGTGCTCCCTCGCTAAAGCCTCCGCCTCGACCGCCACACTCTCTCCTTCTAGCTACTCGATCCCGAGGACCCCTTTACGCGGTGACCGCGACTCTACCCGCGATCGATGCGTTTCCTCTGAGCTACCACGGACAGACGGTCCCGGACACCCTCGTGGTGACTGGACATACCGCTTCCACCAGAGTGAGATTTACGCCCTTGTTGGCGAGTGTGTCCACTGCACTACAGAAAGATCGGTCATTAGGTTAATTTGGCCTACTAAAACCAACCGTAAATATAACAAATTTGTTTGCCACGTCATAGAGTGAACGATTGGAATCCCTGTTCGGGACATGACCGGCGCTGACGTTTATGTATAAGATGGGGGAAGGGGGGTCCGAGGGAGACTTGCCGGGGCGACGCGTCGGGAAAGGCGGGGAGAAGGGCGTATGCGAGAGCGTGGAGAGAGCGGAGCACTATAGGGGTGGGTGGTGGAGAGTTGACGAAGTGAAAGTGCGGCAAAGGGCGAGTGTCGGTGTACGAGAGAGATTTGACAGCGTACCCGCGAACGAAGAGGATCCGGAAGATGTAGGATGCTCAGAGATCCGGCGGCCACAATATTGAGGGCTGCCTGTCGCCTGTCTTGCCGCATTCGAGACAATCGCGGGAGAGCGGCTTGCATCTTGGAGTGAAGGGCTCGAATGGGATCATAATGGGTGTTGACGGAGTCCCTGAGGGGTTTGGTTGGCAAAATTCGGTCAAAGAGCCCAAGCCCGCCTTTTCGGAGGGAATTGAATGCACTTATTTTGCATTCTTGCCAAGTGGCGGGTTGGTTTGTCATGGTAAATCGCTCTGGCAGAGCGATTGGAAAGAGTTTATTTAAATATATCTACTACTTGCAGAGATAATCAGCAAGGAGATAGTCCAAGGACTGAAACCTGGCCCCTTACGTGTACAACAATCTTATTTTTTGGAATTTATTGAAACAATTAGCGGTGACCGACGAGTTGGGGCGGGTGACCGATAATTAGGGCAACCCTCCTCCATGTTTAAAACCCCGTTTCTAATTGCAAAAATTTGCCCGCCTAAATCTGGCCTCATATGAGGCCACATGTCCAACAGGCACTAGCTGCTCAGAAAACAGCAGAAAAGGGACGCGAAATACACGGTAAACGAACGCGACCATCAGTGCCTGGTCCTACCGGTTAATTCTTACTACAATATGCAATTTCTTTATTATTTCAGCCACATACTGTACAGGGTCCCTATCTAAAAACCACAGCTGATTTCTTTCGATAGCTCGCCACGCGGCGTGCAGTCTCATCTCAAAGAGCGAGACGGAGAACCGAGGCTGAACATGGCTCACAGAGGCACGAGACAGTAGGATGCAACTACAGGCAGTCACAGGGGTTCAAACTCTCTCGCAGCTCCATTCAGTATCAAAGATGCAACTGAAGAAGCGTTTTCCTTTCTGTCGATGTAGCTACATTTAACACTAGCACTCAATCTGCTATTTTACTTCCCGTCTAAGAAAGAAAACGTTTTCTCCTATACACTGAAAGGCACGACGCCATTGCCATTCCACAGCGAATCTGTTCTCGAGCATGTGGGTATACGAAATTCGATGACCGGCCCAAGAGCAATTACAGCGCGGTCAAGTTTCTTTATTACACGCGACGGTCCGGTCCAAACCCTTGCGCAGCGCCTCGGACTAATACGAGTCGAAAAACAGCAGAATTTTGGGTGACAGATAGCGCCGCCCGCATATTTAAATCAGTTCCAAAGTCCTAATGCATCAAGCTTGTGATCTGTAGCGTGTTGCAGGCGTGCGGGCCAACCATTCTAGGTGGTAAAATCCTTGCCCTGCCTCCGATGGCCCGCTATGCCAGGATCACTCTGTCATCACCGGCATTGTTTGTCTCTGAGCGAAATTCACGCTTCCCGATTGTAAAAATGTACACCAGGGAGGTATGGACGACGCGATCGCGTTGCAATCGCAATGAGGTTGAGACGACAAAGAACGAAAAATAGATCATAGAACGATGCGTTTGCTGCCTTGAGAGGATGCAAGTGATCGTGATGAGTTCCGTTGCCTTGAACTTGACTCACTCTTTGCGCTCTTGTGAGTGTCGGGATCAGGAGAAGCTAGATTCTTTTGGACTTGAACAGCAGAAGGATGGATTTTGAAGCCAAATATTCTTGGGACGTAGGTTTCCTTATTTCGTGGTGGGACGAGATTGTGATACGAATGTAAAAAAATGTGGGGGAACGTAGTACCCCAAAACGCACCGTCGAGGCCATTATGGCTTCTTGAGCGTGGGAAATAAAGGTCCCAACACATCGGGCAAAAGATCTTGACAGTGGAACATCTGGGCATGTCGCTCAAACCCACGGGAAGAACAGTTTGACCGTGGCAATATACCCTGGGGCATCGACCAAAGGTGCCATCAACGAATTTGGCATGCATTGCATGCATACCGCGGCCAGTTAAAATATATCGAGCATGGATGAGCCCGTACAGAGTCTCTGCCGAGACCTCCACCAATTCTTGCTGGCGATCGTCAAGCTCGCCTTCAGGGATGTCAACGTCCAAAATAGTGTCAAGCGCAAAGTTGTAATAGGTAACCTGGGAGGAGAGACCAGTGAGGTTGAAGTCATCTCGAATAAAGTCATCATCGACCTCGCAAAAAAACTCATTGCCTTTCAACTGTGAGAACCAAGCAATCCATGTGGTATCTTCCGAGCCGTCGGAATCGACCGACTCGCCAGAAGTGAAGCCGTCGCCGTTCCCCATAGTTTTCGACATGGCTAGTAGCAGTAGTAGAGTATTCAGCGACAGCTTGCAAGGCAGTGGGAGCGAGGCAGCAAGAGTGAAAGAGTGAAACGGTCCGGGCGAGGTAATAGACAAGCAGGAATTAACGATGGAGCAAGTTCAGAAGGCGTCGAAGACGTCGAAGAATAAAAGGGAGGAAGCAGATAAGCGATCGTGTGCAGGGAAGGGAAAACTGGTTGCAAATTGTCGAATGTAGAAAAGTTGGATGTTCGTTGAGTCGTGGGCGTCCCGTGAATCGGGAAATACGGCGCTGATCACGCTGGGGGCGTCAAAGCCCGAAGCGCGAAAAGACGCCTCGGGCGACGGATGAGATTGTGTTTTGACGCGGAGAAGATCAGGAGGGATGGACGAGCTGTCGAAGGCGGGGGTCTGCGGGGGGGAGAGGGGGAGACGGAAGGTGGGTGCGGTAGGGGAGAGGAATGGGGGTAGACAAAAGCAAGGGTGAAGTCGACGGGGGTACAAGTTTTACACCGAATGTGCCTGGCGCACCGTTGGGGAGGGGGGATGGAATTGTGGCGAAGGACACTAGAGAAGACCAGGAGGACCGAACGGGACGGGCGGACGAATGATACTGGAAGTTAGGGACCGTTCGGGTGCCGTGGGTCAATACGTATACACTGGCGCGCGTGGAGGGCGCTAGCGAAGATTTAGGGGGATCTATCGGTCCAGAGGAGCACGACGGGGGGGCGGAAGGGGGTGGTACATACGACGTGTAGACAGAAACGTATTTTCTGAAAGAAATTTAGAGGATTAACCGACGTTCGCACAGCAACGCCATCTCAGCCGCAGAGCGCAACTGCAGCCCGGTCGACCGGACGGCTCGGGAAGGCCGTGTGGTGCAGAAGGCCACGACTGAGACTCCAACCGTCGCTCCCCGACTCCTTGCATACTATCTGCGCACGGCGCGATGCCATCCATCCTTGAACAATCCACCTCGGCCACCTATCCCCGCAACCGAATTTCCGTTCCGCCTCCTCGCTCCGTTCACCAGCTTTCCTCCTCAAATATCACGCTGCCCCCTATCCCCCGCCACCCAAATCTCTCCCACATAACCAATAAATTTCCTGCCGACTACCACAACCATCCACTGCCTTCATTCCAAAATCCTACACTACCTACCCTTGGTATTTCACCTCCCTCAAACACGTCATGGCGTATATGCATGCCGTCTACAATTGAGACACATCTCAACGACGATTAGATTAAGGACCGTCTTCTACCAGTGAGCACCTGGTGGCCTCCACCGGTCTTGACTGACGTTCATCCTTCCCGCCCTCCTCCCCCCCCCCCC
>NW_005179016.1:11134-119082 GCF_000350225.1 Chondrus crispus | reverse complement strand
CCAGCCTCAGATTCTTCGTCGTCTGTCACTTCGATATACTCGTATTCACCCTCACCCTCAGTGTTCTCGCCTTCTGAGCTCTCCTCCTCCGATTCGCTTTCGTCGTCCGTGTCGAAATACTTCACGTCGCTCTGTGCGGGCGGCTCAATCTCTTTAGCAACCTTCATCTTGACTACTTTCGTCTTGCTCGCCCCCTTGTAACAATCGCATGCCATCCGCACTTCCAGATTGTAGTCCCCAGCTCGAGGCGCTTGGAATGTAAATTTCACATTGAAAATCGTCACCCGCGGGTCGGATGACAGCTTGTGCGCCGTCTCGTCCACCTCGTCATCATCCGCGTCCCCATCACAACATGCGTCCTTCCTTCTCCGCGGCACAGGGTTGTGGCCGACAGCCATTCTCGGCATCAGTCGTCGCACTTCTAACGGGCACATCAGCCTCTCATCTGCCAACCATACCCACCATGCCTCTTCCTTTCGGAAAGGAAGGTTCGGAGTATGAGGCGAAAACACAGATCCTGACCTTCTCATAATAGTCAGCTTTGCTCGAATTGTTACGGTGTCCCCAGCGTGAACTGTGGGGTCATCTTCGCCTTCAACCACAGCGTCCGACACATCCAACGTTGCTGAAGGGAAACGATCTAAAAACGCTTTTACATCCAGGTATTGCTGATCTGAGAAGTCGCGCAAAATCTTCCTTTGTGCTTCCATATCTAGCTTCATGAAGTCATAGATGGAACGAACCGTCGGTGTGCGTGAGTTCATGCAATATTTCACCTCTCGTTCTGTAAAATGGGGTATTTGAAGGAACGGCGAGCTCTTCTCGTCGAGAGCTTGGATCAAGCATTGAATTAAACTCAGGCATGTCGCCAGATACACTGTGTGACCATGAACGAATGTCTTGTCCCATGCAGCCTGGCAGTCTGGTCTTTGGAATACGCCAACTGTGTCAGTCATTGCGGTTAATAGCGAGACCGCGCGACTCAAAATGTCTTCCCTAATGTAGTCGAGCTTCTTCGAAATCCCAACGCGACATAGATAGGCAGTCATGACGTGGAAATTCTGAAGTTGGAAGGGCTCCGGTTCGACAACACTTCTCGTTCGCTTCATGTCTTTGCCCCCGCGCTTCAAAGCGTCGACGATCCCAGCCAGGTGAGGATCATTGTCGGTATTGTATAGTCCCCTGAACTCATAGCTTCCGCAAAAAGCTGCAAGCAGGTCACGGAACTTTGCTGTCTGCTGTAGGGTCTCGCGGTACAGCATGAACGTAGACGTCATTATATCGCTGGTCAACTGCAGACTTCGCTTCCTCCACCAGAGACCCACAGCAGTTGGAAAGAAGATAACGATAAAGCCGAAGTATGCCAATAAGACAAGATTGCGACTTTCGTCAACCCATTCTGGTAACCCCAGACCAAGTGTGGTTCCCATATATCCGTCCGGGTTACCGTACTTCATGTAGTTTTCACGTGCAACTTCATCGGTCAAGGCTGCGTATGCCTTCGTGATCTTGATGAAGCGCTCGCCTGCCTCGGGGTCGTCACGATTCTTATCTGGATGATGAATGACAGAAAGCCTTCTGTATGCCTTCTTAATCTGCTTCGGAGTCGCTGCGCCGTTGACGCCAAGAATGGTGAAGGGGTCGAATGGAGGTTCTGCGGTCAAATTGGCATGATAGACCTTGACGGACATGACAGCCAAGAGAATAGTGATGATAACATATAGTATTGTCCAAAAGCCGAACGCTGCCGGACCTTTTGTTTTCGATTCGAGTTTTTCCTTCTTGTCTTGACAAGCCTGGCACGGACACCACTCTTCTTGCGCTATTTCAATAGCAGTTTTTTTGTGGGTGGTGCGACGAATGAACCGGATTAATTTGTGTATGGTAGTGGGAATCCAGACGACAGCGAGGAGGGCGACGAAAAAAAGGTGGAAAGCGTTGTCGTCGTAAATCATGTTTCCATCCTTAGCGCCGCCCGTGTTATACTCTTCCCCCATGGCAGAGCAAAAATGAGACTCTCACGAATGAGTTCGGTTTGAACGCCTGCCGAAATGGGACACGGCTCCGCAGTCTCGCACGACGCGCCGTAGTTTGATGACTTGATTGCAATCCCGATATATGAGCACAGGCTGGAAATGCGTTGCGGAAGTTAGGAATGAACCCTAAGGAGCGGCGGGTCCGTGATGTCTCGGTCTGTAAAGGGGTGTGAGTGTGCGTAGTTGGGTAGGGAGGGAGCAATTCAAGTTGGGGTCTATGGCTGCATCAGGAGGAGGCCGTGGTAACCCACTCAAATTGATTGTCTCGTGCCTGTTGTACAGCTATGATCAGCACTACTGTACCACATGCTCACATCCACAGAAGCAGCAGAGGTGAATTTTGAATTGCTCCTTACTTTTCATAATTTTCTAGAACAAACCCCCGCAACTTCTAAAAACTAGACGCTGTACACGTCTACACGCGTTCCACTTGTATCATACTGTAAGCATAGATATATCTTTACAGAAAGCTCTCCTCCTTTCGCGCCCGAGTTCAATTCTGGAGGCGAATAGGCTCCAATTTCGTCGATCGCCCCAGTCATCTCCTCCGCGCATGAACATCAACGACTGAGGTGACTGGCAATTTAGATCTCAAACATTTTCGTCTTTCCTCACCTTTCTAGTCTCATCTTCTCCATTCCACTTTCCGCTAATACGGGCGTAACGCTTTCAAAACACGGCCTCTGGAATTGCGACCAGCCATCATCGCAAGCGTGAGCTATTCTGTCAGGGCATGTTCATACTCTCTTGAGCGAGGCCGCCTCCTCTATCAGTCATTCAACGCCCATCTCACTGCCCCGCTCTCTCAAAAAGGCGCAATGGACCCCGATATGGCCATGGCGGCAATAGCCACTGCGATTCGAGAAGGCGGCGGTCCCTCCGCGTTGGGCGACTATCCCCCAAACAACGCCCCTCCAACCCGCATCTTGTCTTTCAGCGAAGCCGTTGCTGCACTGAGACAACACACATTCAAGAACACTACTGACTTTCGAGCCGCCTGTCTCACCGCCCGCTCCATTCACCAAGACACTTTTGTGACCATTAACAACGCAGACATCAGCAATCTCCAAGCAGCCCGGGATCAACTCCACCACTCCGAAGACTTCCTCGCTTACATATCTTTGCTCCACGCAAGCCTCGCTGCCATCGAATCAGACTCACCTCTACGCGGAGATCTTATCGCGGAGTATCGACAAGTCGTCTCGAATACCCGCCGTGAATGGGCTGCAGCTGTCCCACAGCGATGGGTCGGCATTAGCCGGCACGCTGCTAGGCTCGCAATTGAGACGCACGATATCCAACTCGCTCTGTCACTTATCAGTCCACTTCGCGAGTCGGCTGAGAAGTTAGCCCCGGCGCCGGACTATTTAGTTCCAACTCATGCAGATTTCCTAGCAGTATGCCTCGAGGCCAAGTGTTACAAACTCGCCGCGTCCTGGATTCGAAGCCACCGAAGACTAAGAGTCGACGTCGACAATACGGCCCTCGCAGGAACAGACGTTCATCTCACTCAACATTACTCAGCTATGATTTTTATCGGCGTCAAAGACTACAGAGCTGCTCTGCAATGTTGCAGACTGGCGCTGACAGTTCCAGCACCAAACCCTGGTCCTTTTCACGAAGTCGCCGTCTCGACATTCAAGCTCTTCGTGTTGCTTCATCTGCTCGTAACGGCTGTTGCGCCACCCAATCTGAAATTTAGTTCTTATCAACCTCAAAGGCTACGGAAAGAGGTCACCGAGGCGATGGAGTTAGCCTCTGCCTACGAAAAGAAGGACATGACTCAAATGCGGCAAGTGTTCGAGTCTAATTGGGATTGTTTCGATAAGCAAGGCATCCTTGGCTTTGTGAAACAGGTAATGAGTTCACTTTCGAAAGAAATACTCGTTCAACTTACAAAATATTTTACAACCATGACCATGGCAGATGTAGCCTGCCGTGCCGGTCTAGCCGATGAAGACGAAGCACATGCAACAATTATCGAGTTGCTTCGCAGTGGTAGAATTAATGCCTCCATCAACGAGCAAACAGGAATCGTCAGGTTTTTGGAAAACGATACTGCAAACGAGGAGCGCATCGCCAGTGAGTTGTCAAGTAGTCATATGGACAACTGCGTGAACATTGTACAGAGAACCGAAGCCTTCCGGGAGAGTATGGAGGCGGACCCCAGCTTTATACTGGAGTGGCCCTCAAATCGCGGAAGACGCACGAACACCGGTGGGTCGCCATTCCCGGGGGGAAACCCTCGACACGTTGCGTTTGATGCAGAGTTTGTGCGATAAACATAGTCTTAGTTCATGACCTAAGTGAGGCAGCAGATCAGTTCATCTAACATGGGATATTGGGGGTTTCGACTAAACGTACGATACCGACTCGAACGATTATGTATGTGCATCTCATGAGTTTTCGCCCAGTTCCGATGATCTGATCTGGGCTTTGATAGCCTAGCAGTGCAACTACAGTGTCTCATTATGCTGCAACATGGTACTCCCATCGCCCAAACTACATACAGCGCACGCAGCGATGGTAAACTTAGCTGCTTCAGCTTCTAGCTCGCTATCGCGAAAGAAGAGGAGGACATCATTTACAAGAAGCACACCCTAAAACGAGCATTCAAACATGTCCCGAACCGCAGCTAATATGTGGCAGCTCCCTTGGTCTTCTTCTGATCACCAAGCTCGAAGTGCTTGCATCGCTTCAACACGCGTTGTTGCTTGAAACCACATGCAGTGCACTCGAGACGAAGGACAATCTTCTTCGTCGTCTTAGCCTCTGCACACCACAGGATCCGCAGACAAATAAAATGTAGCAAGAGGGAAAATGAGGTCAGGACTCTACAAAGAGTTTCGCCGTTGCAGTAAGAACGGTCGCCTACGTCACAAAGTGTTCAATATACGTACTTTTGTGGAAGACTGGTTTTGTCTGCCCGCCAAATCCAGCCTGCTTAGCGTCGTAACGCCGCTTTCCCTGGGCGTACAAAGAATCTTTTCCCTTCTTGTACTGGGTGACCTTGTGAAGCTGATGCTTCTTGCACTCCTTGGAGATGCAAAGGGTCTTTCGAGATTTGGGGACGACAACCTACACGGGATGGTGACCAAGCAGAATCCGGTAAATTCATCGAAGCAGAAGCCAGAACGTAGCGCAATCATCCAGGTTAGTCATTCATGAACAGATTGTTCATCGCGCTGCCGCAACGGTATCGAAATGAATAGAATCCTTCAGCGCTCTGAGTGCACTGATAGAGGCGTCGAAGCGAGTTGACAGAAAATTGCGGCTGTCATGATGCCGTTGAGGTAAATGGTCTCCGCAAAAGTGCAACTTACCATTGTGGTTCGTGTGAGGCTGCAAGGGGAAGCTCCGACTGATGTGGTGGAATTTGTTGGAGGAGTTGTGGGGACCGAAAAGCAGCGGTAGTGCTGATCGGGGACCAAGGAGACCGTGACGGCGGTCGGCGCCGGGATCGCCACGATACACACGCGTACTCGTTTAACACGTGGTCACGTAGCCCTAGCTTAAGATTGGCCAGTAGAGAGATTGATAAATGCAAATATTTTTGTGATTCCTTCGAAAGTATGTGCATTCCTCTTTCTGAGGTTCAGCATCGGCTCTCAGTCTTGGGACGTTGTGCAAGGGGGAAAGGAACGACTGCAGTCTCATATCATCAGGAGCGGTGGGCTCGAGATGTAACTTTCAATATCTTTGTAAAAGCCCCTGTTCGTTCGTTACCGCAGAACAGGGTCTAACATGAACAGCTATCTACAAATCACCCAGTACCAAACGAAAACCCAATAAGTGCTTTTGTTCCATATACTGCGGTCCCTGCACCACCCTCCCCCCTCATTTTTGTTAATGGTGCAGTCTTGCAGGCGATTTCCCTCAATATTCCATATCGCAGGTTTCTTTAAAGGCGACAGAGTCACGTACACCGCGCAACCTTCCAAAACGGCGCTTCAGATGCGCATGCAATGGGCCACTAAATGTGCCGTATCCCCAAGCCCTCGTCAGATACTGCACAATACCCGTGGGTTCAGTGCACGTAGTGACGGGTGGTTCGATTGTACATCCATGAAGGAGAAGTGAACAGTGTCGCGCACTGGGTTGCGAGCAGTGTCGCGCAGCGGGTTGTGAACAGTGCCGCGCACCGGTTTTCAACTGTACAAACAGGGATGTCTCTTGGAAGGCGCGCTGCAAAGTGCATCCAGAAATGACAAATATTCGCAGTACAGTAGGAGCAAACCGACTAACCTTCCCGGACATGCTCCGGTCTACAGTATGCCCTTTCTTCCGCACAATATTCCATACCGTCTGGTAACGAGACTCCTTGCGGCATCGCGGATTCCAGTGTTTACCATACGGAACATACGCCCTCCCAAATTCTGGCCATTAAGGGCTCAGACACATTTTTATGATGCTTGTTGTCAGCATCTGGCCGATAGTTGCTTCACAACATCTACGCTCATTTTCGCCGCGGTTTTCGTAGGCCAACATTAAGCAAACCTTCATCTGCCATCATTGTCATGCATGAAATCGGTTTCGAAGACGAACGAGTTGTACAACATCGCAGCTGCAGGTGCATTCTGTACCCGTGGACAAGATGTAAAGATATGATGTGTGCACGTTGGAAACACATGGGTCATTCAAATCTGAAAACATGAGAAGACGTGTTCGCCAGGATTGGTCCATCTGGATACTGATATCATACTTAGTGCCTCGGTATCATTTCTCCCTCTCCAGGTATCCAGTGACACTGCCGAGCCAATCACTACTGTGAACATTTTCGAGCGAAGGAAGTCAGGAAAGCGCATTTGGATATCCAAATGAGTACTGGGTACTTCCGGGCAGTGATTTCATGTGTTTTTGTAACGACTGAAGCAGTTGCAGCCTGTTGCTCTCACGAGCTAAAGTACTACTTTACCGAAGAGCGAAGCGAGAAGCAATAGATTTCTTTTTGTCAAAGATACCCGTAAATTGAACGTTTGCTTCGGGATGCACGTTCTTTTCTTTGATGACCTCTTGTGAGTTGCAAATGGGCCTGGCCGCGGCGAGACTATATTGCGCGAAGCGAACTTGACCTCAAGAGATATCTATGCGTGCACTGCGCCAATGATACGTTCCATGCAGTAGAAAAAAAAAAGATTGCTGCAGCTCATACATCTGTTTGCGTAGACGCAGTTCAGTGAAGGGTAAGCGGAACGTTAGGGAGACTCTGCAAAGCAAGTGCAGGGAATGGAAAGCAGTACTGCAATGGAGGAACGATTGACGCCAGAAATAATTGGAAGGAGCCTTTGCAGGTGATGAGCACAAGGAGTGTTCTGTTTCCTGGACAGTGATATTAATCTAACCTGTCCTGTGGCCAAAAATATAAGGAAAGCACGTAATTCCTCAAATTTCACTTTCAAGTTTTGGCTGGATGCCACTTGAGAATGTGGCTCCAAGAACGCAGTCTTAGAGGGAACTGCTGATTTTACTGCACTGCACTCCAATATTTAGAAAAAAAAGAGGAATATAGAAATTTAAACAGGCGATGCAAGCCTTCTGGCGCGTATAATGATTGACTCACGCAATATTATTATTAATTCATAAGGATGAATATTTTTTAATTGGAACTCGTTGGTACAGTTCTGTGTACTGTAGTACAAGTTATGTATGGCTGTACGAGAGGGCAAGGACAAGGCAGGGGGTGTTGTTAGACTTATTAAGGTAACTACGTACAGTACCTCAAGTATTGCAGTTGCGTGAAAGCACTTTGAGTTTGGGGAATATCAGTAGAAAAGTAAACTAAGTGTGCAAATAATACAGCAACGCAGATTATAGCATAAGTTGTGCATCATATCTACAAGTGCGAGTCAACTTTCAAAAACGGGAAAGCCCGCCTTTTTGTGAGATATGCCTCGCAGTTTCAGTCTAATCAAACTAAACACTATAAAATGGAACAACTGCGCAGTTGATATAGAAAAACCACTTCTTGCAGCTGCTCCTCATTTCTCCCACTCTATTTGCTATTTCAAAAATGAATCCCTCCCGCGCTGTTCAGGCTCTTTCGGACATCACTAACCGACACGTCAATGAGATCGTCGATCACATTGATGACGACGTGGTCGCCAGCGATGATGAGAACGACTCCAATTGTCCAATTTATGACACGTTTTATAATGACGGAGGTTCTCAATCTATTAAGGCAATATGTAATTTTGATTCCTCTCAATTCTTCGAACTATGGGTTATGATTGAAGACTACGTGTCAAAGAATTGGAATGTTGGCAGAGGTAAAAGAACACAGTACAAGGCCCAGGATGTTCTCTTCATGACACTTACTGTACTCAAGCATGGTCAGCAATGGAACTTTACAGCTCGTCTATTTTCTGTTAAATGTTCTACTTTCGAACGTTTAATAACTGGATTTCTACGTATGATATAAGAATACATGTATGATATATGTGTGGCACGCGTCGAGGAAAAATGGACAATGGCCAAGTGTCGTCTGGAGGACCGGGTGTTTTCGAATTTTGAATACGCGAGATATGCTGTCGACGTCACTTTTCAGCAGAGCAATCGTCCAAGTGGAAATATATCAGAAGGGAAGCGATACTTCTCCGGTAAGCATAAGCTGTATGGGTACAAAGTGGAAGTTTCAGTACTGCCTACTGGGCTTGCTATTGGGTGCACAGAGCATTATCCGGGCTCCGTGTCGGATCTGGAGATATTTCGTCGTAATAGACCCTTCCATAAAGAGGCATCTAAAAAGGGGGTACGTGATTTGCGGTTTACGGATGAGGGACGATTGAGCGAATTTATGGATGACTACTGGGCCATACTGGCGGGATATCAAGGTGCAGCCGAAGATCTACGTGTGGTTTACCCGGTGCGAACCCCGGCACGTTCAACGCTGTCATTGGACGACGTGGACTACAATCGCGAGGTCTCTTCTGATCGTGTCATAGTAGAAAACTACTTTGGAAGAATGTGCAGTTTATGGACTGTACTTTCTCATAAGTGGCGCTGGGGAGAGGGATTGTACCAGCACGTGTTCAAAGCGTGCCTGGCGTTGACCAATCTGAGTGTCAGGGCCCGCCCTCTCCGCTTCGAGGACGGGCAGCACAGCACTGCTGTACGTAATCGCCTACGGGCCATATCAACCAGTCAGATGCGAAAGAGGCGCCTTGTACACGTTGAAAACACAGAAAATCGCCGCGTTCGCATGTGTAGCGGCACGCGTCGTGCACTGTTTGATGACAGTGACACGGAGTAGGGAGGTGTTACGTGCGCATCTCCTTCGATTTACGTGGTTTGTTTTAGAGTACTGTACGGGTAATGTATTGTGTTCTCTTTGATTTTAATCAATAAATGCGGTAAAGGTACTGTACTGTGCATTTCCTAGTGAACTACGATTTTACTGTGTAGATATGAATTTGGTGCGCGCAAACTGGTTTTCTACTGTACGTGCGCATCTACTGACAGATACTATTATTTTTATTTGTTTTTGCGCATTTCATCATCACTCGCGGTTTGGCTCTATTGACTAGACTACAGTAGATATCACGGTTCTATGTTATCAATATCAATTCAGGGATTATGGAGGCTACATTTAGCTATCAACGATACAGTCCCTTAAGGACGTGCCACCTACAATTCTACGTGCCACCTACAATTCTACCTGTTTTAGGGTGTAACCGTTTAGACACATTTCGTGGGTGGTGCAACTTCCCTTTTATGGTAGTGCGCCTACTTTTGTTGTAGAGTCAATAGGACTATAAAGCCTGGTCGAAGACGCTACTCGTCTTCGACCTCAGCATATTCGATCACCTGAACCATCAACCCAACAACCCCGTCCCCTGACCGTGTTCACTCTCTGTAGCGGTTCTGAGGCAATAGCCTGCCGCTCCTCCCCTTCCCTTTAAGGTAACCCTATTTACTACCCTTTTACTCTTCACCAAAATCCCCTCCGGACCGCCCCTTTCGGTCGGTCTCCCGACACTTATAAGTTTACTGGACCGCCGCCCCGCTTGGTCCTGCCCCGTCCCTAGAATAAGACCGGCCTTAACCGACCGTCGAATCAACTTGTTTACGCATCCGGAATAAGGCCGCCCTATTCAGTCAGTCGAATTGGATATCAAGAAAAATTTTCAAGAAGCAACTTTGTCCCTAACGTTCACTGAAATAACTACTGTCTAATTTTACAGCGGACGTTACACATTTCGGCGTACTGTACAAAATACTGTACGCCTGACGCATTAGGGCAGTTTTTAATGGGACGAGTAAAGCGCCCTACCAATCACCCCGACGTAATTCGAGAACGCAGCATCGCCGCCGCCGCCACCCTCGCTACCGCCACCGCATCGCCAACGCCGTGTCGCGGTACTCCGTCTACGCACTCAAGCTCGACGCTCCGTGTCCGTCCGTCCGCATCCGCTTCCCCACCGCCAATTGCGTACATCTCCGGAACGCCCCCCAGCGGCAAAACCACTCCGCCCGTATCGCCGGTTCTAATCGACCGTTACGACTCGCATTCTACGCTGTTACGGCCCCCCGCCTCGTCGATATAGAGGCAGTAGAAGAGTCGGACGAGGAAACTTCTACCGCCACTGCGCCGTCTTTCGACTTCGACGAGGGCTGCGCACTTACCATCTACCGCGTAGCTACTCAGCGTGCACGACGTAGAGCAAATCCCCCACGCCGCCGCCCTACACAATACCTCTGCCGCCCTTGCTCTCGCACCTTTACGAGTTATCGTCAACGTCGAGTCCACGAAGCTGGTCAACCTCATCAGCGGGTAGTTTCTGCAGCATCATACCCACGCGAAAAATTACCCTGCAAGGTTTGTGTCAAGCGCTTTGCTAATGCACACGACGCAGACCAGCATTACGCCGGCACTATCCATCACCGGGCCCTCCGCAAGCTGCGCACTATCCAGAAGTAATTCGAAATTGTTTTTCCATGTCCAAATTGTAATTGTTAAAAATTTCTAAAGTTTTTACAATATTTGAAAGGGACACTTGTCACTAAAGATTTTTTTCGGCACACCACGGACCCACGTGTGCTTACCCGCCACGCACACACGTGTTGTCATTGTGCACGCAACCACGTGTAACTGCGCGCACACGCAACCACGTATAACTGCGCGCACACGCAACCACGTGTAACTGCGCGCACACGCAACCACGTCTTACTACACGCACACCCGCCCACGTGTTCATATCGACTACGTACACACGCATACTGCTGTTACACAAGTACACACGTGTCTGAAATACTACTACGGGTACAAAAGCACCAGAAGTTTACACGTAGTACACTCACCACGCTACTACAGGACCATTTTTTGAGGTTAACATTCGCGTTTAGCCCGGATCCATTTTAATTATTATTTTGCAATATTTTTTAATATGGCTACTCTAAATGGAATCCGAGATGATTTAACAAGTTATGAACCCCGATCCATGATCCAATGCGATGTTAAGGCTACAATAGCCCTGCATGTAATGGCGGACCCCCAACCTGACCCCAATGTTTGTTGTAGTAACCTTCGTGCTGACCTTCCCCTCGAAGTTCTATACGCACGGGAAATGTTACGAGGCCCTACTGTTTTATATCGACTTATCCGTGATTACCTTGAGGTCAAAGGATTGTCATACACCCCGCACGCTACCACCAACCGTATTTCTCACGGTCTGGTAAACATGCTATATGTCGATGACACTGACCGTATCCTCGCCAATCAAGGTCTCACCAGTTCCGCCTCCGGGTCGACACAAGGAAGCCATCAATCGTTTCTGCCGACAGTTGAAGCCCCGAACTCCAAGATTGCTCACAATATTTCGTCAAGATTCAAAAAAGAGGACCGGTACGCTGGAAAAATCGGAGAAGATATCCATGACGCAATCAATAATTATCGCGATTGTGCTGAAGATTTCCACTTAAGTGACGAGCAAATGCTCCGATTCTTCCATAACGTTTTTGATGGTGAGGCGAAAAGATACTATCGCTCTCACGTCATCCAACATGCTCAAGACTTCAATTCTGCTACTTTACTCATGGTTAACGAGTTCAATAGCCTGACACGACAAAACGGAGTTTGTAAACTCCTCCAAAATCTCCGACTTTCGCGAATTTTGGAGACAAAAAGAATCCCTGTGTCAGAAGCATTGGAAGAACTTCGTGAAACAATCACAAAGTACACCCCACAAGGTCCTCCCACGCACCAATCGGAACAAGACAAAACGGAGTATCTGCACGATGCTGTGATTGGAGTCGAGTGCACTAAGAGAGTATTAACACAAAGTTTGGCTGCCATACCCCCCTGGACATTTCAGCAGCTCTATACTGCCCTTGATGCCGCTTGGCTGCAAGAGCAGAAGCAGAAAGAAGCACGCCGCCGTGATCAGCTTGACATTTCCCGTACCCAGCCCTTGCCTTCCATCCCTGGTATTCACTTTCAACGTCAGAACACGTATGGCATCCCCCGCCGCCCTGGTTCCGCTTCTTCAAATCCAAGGACGCCATATCCTCTCCAACGTTTCTCCCACAACCCCGCCCCGAACCAGAATAGTACGGATCGCTTCGGTAATATACGTGCATGTCAGAATTGTGGAAGTAAATATCACCTCATTAGGGACTGGCCTAAGCCTATGGCTCTCAGAAAGAATGTCAGCCATATGTTACAGACCAGACCAGCCGAGCGAATCCTTTACGAGCTCTGCGAGCAAGCAGAACATGCCTTAGGTGCGTATGAGATCGACTTCACTGCCTTCACGGACGACCAGGCACAACATGACCCCGGTGAAGTCATTCTCACCAATGTCACCTTCAACGATGATGATGACTTCGCCGATCAGGCTGTTACTCATCATCAAGTCGCTCACACGCCAATCAAAGAGGAAGAAGTACTGTGGGACACTGTAGATAGCCTGGATCCAATGGATTTTAAGTAGCAGCAGTCAAAACCCACAAAGCAAAACGAATTCCTTTGAGAGTGTCTGCGGAAAGAAGCGATGTAAATTCAAAATCTACCACACCATCCGGGACCATAGTCCTGCACGAGCTAGGACGACCAACCATGCACCGAAATGAGATGGAGCTTGTCTTGACACTGGTGCCCAGCGAACTGTCGTTGGCCTCTCTCAAGCCAAAGCCTACTGTCGATTCACTGGCACCAAATTCAAGCCCAAGCCGAGCCCGATGCAGTTCAGGTTCGGTAATGACTCCCAAGCTTCACTTGGAACCATGAACATATCCATTCCCATTGCTGATGGTTACTTAATTCGCGAACAGGTTGACATTGTCAATTAATCAATACAGCCCCCTCTTCTAGTCCTCCAGACCTGCTGAAGGAGCTCTCCTTCCTTATTTGCTGCCGTGTCGCCTTCCGAACTTCTTCGTCAGAAAATTTGTCCTGCTCACTCAGGAAGTCAGCTGTTGAGGTCCACTTGAAAGGTGGAGCATACGTTATGCTTCCATCTTTGTTCTTCCTTCCAGCCTTTTTTCTGTATTGCTCCTGCGCTAATTGTTCAATCATGTCATCATTTGCCCCTGATATATTCATTGCCTTCACTCTCATACGAGCAGCAATAAAATGCTGCGCCTCCCGTGCCACTCTGTGCCATGTACTGCGTAAAGAACTTGCCGTTCTGTTCATCTTGTACTGAATTCGACAAATAGACTCAATACCAGACCACAGAGTTCTTTCTCTTTGATTTGCACCCTTTTGGGACTGTGCTATCCAGGCCTTTGCCAGACAAAGCATCTCTTCCTCCGAAAAATATTTCCCTCTACCGCGCGATTTGGAAGGGGTCCCATTTTCGTTTCCTAATGCATTAGGCTGCACTGCAGAATTTGAGGCAGTTCGTCGTACAGTCAGCCTCGATGGCTGACAGTCTTACAGTACGGTCCGATCTGTGCTACAGTAGGCCACTACAGTACTTTGGTACTGTAGTGTTATAGATTGTTTTGTATATGGAGAAAATTGTAGCACGGGGGCTAGCTAGCCGTGACCATTCTTCAAAGGTGACTTTCGTTGGCAGCACGGCGGATTCACTGCGTCCACTACAAACACTAGTTGTAAAGAAGTATATGTATTCCCTCCGCATTCCTAGTCCTCCGCATTCCCTAGTGTCTAGTGTAGTGTTTATCCGACCAAGCGTTATCATAACATAAAAATCTACGAATTTGACTTCTCTTTTCAACTTTGATGGCCACAGTTTCTATTTTTCTTTGGTACAATGACTCATTTTAGTTTTTTTCTAAAGTTCGAACGGAATAGAAAGTTCTCAACTCAATCTTTCTATGCTGCTGGTATAAAATTATTTTAAAGAAAAATGATTGCTGTGGGCCTACTTTTTCTTTTGAACACTTTTACATGCATCAACGACTTGGTTTCCGCTAGAATCGACAAGCTAATGACTTACCTGTGGTGATTGCTTTTTAGTTTCAAAAAGCAGAAGTGAAATCGCGGCTTGGGTTGTTTAGAAAAAATAAAATAATCTTTGTCTTCATATGAGAGTTATCGGTCCGGTAGACACTGGTCTAGACGACAAGCTATATGCCTCATAAGAGGTCACGATTGGTGGCCTCATAAGAAGTCACGATTGGCCTCTTACAGCGCCAGCTTTTTATACACACATTAAATCGAAACTTTATAAAGTCAGTTCGGACACCATTTCTTTAACGTACATGCCCTCTGCAGTAACATCTTGCAAGACATTTAGATAGCAACTGTGAATACACAGAAAACCTAAGAATATAATCAAGTTTCAACACGCGTTTGATATATTGAACAGGCGTTTCGGTTTCGAAGATATCAACACATAACGTAGAAAAGTACGAGCGGACTTCCCGGACGCCTCTCCGTTCATTCTTCTCAAAATTGTAGTCAAAGCAATGAACGACACAATCGGAGAGAACGGTCTAGTCCCTTCTCTATTAGTCTTCGGAATTTTTCCGCGCTTCCCAATCATAAGCACGGAAATACCTTCGCACCGAGAAAGAATGCAAATTCTTTCAACAGCACAGATGCAAATGAACGCAATCATGGCAGAGCGACGTGTACTAGCTGCTCTGAATCCGAACATCCCTCCAGCCTCCGATCGTGTGTATAATCTTGGAGACGAGATTCTAGTCTTCTCTGAGTAAGAGAAGCAATGGCTTGGTCCATTCCTTGTTTGCAATGTTCACGGACGAATGATAACTGTTCAGAACAGCGAAGGAACTTATCGACAAACGTTCAACGCTTATCAAATTAAGCTATACTACGCTTCGCCCGAGTCTATTCTCCACCAGCAAACTGCTCTAATCCGTAGTGGCAAAGCCTCAAATCCACCCAATAACGTCCTTCTTACTGAGGTTATACATCCCAATGATCCTCGTGCACAACAATTTGTTAATGCTAAACGAAAGGAAATAGAAGGACTGATCGAAAGAGGTACTTGGAAGGTAGTGCTTCGCGATGAAGTTCCAGACAACGAAAACATCTTAAATGGACGATTCGTCCTTGCCATTAAAGACTCTGGAACAAACAAGGAAGTATGGAAAGCCCGATATGTTGTACAAGGCCACAAGGACAAGATGAAACGGTCATTCGTTCACGACACCTCAACGGCACGACAGTTCAGCGTCAAACTGTAGTATAAACACCCCCAACGGAGGGGGGTGTATACTCAGTTCGTGCGGAGACCTCGATCGGCGGGAAGACGGGAAGCAACCCCAGCTAAGGGAACCGGGCGAGCCCGGGGTAGCAGTGGTAGAGCGGGTAACGGTCGGGGACGCGCGCACGCGCGGGCCGATCTACGCCTCGACGCCCCGGCGCAGCGCTGGGTGACGTACCAGCGCTGACGGGCGGAGGCGGATCTAGGCTCGCTCGCGTGCTCGCGCGTCCCCTGCCCGCTCGGTTCCTAACTAGATACGGGCTAGTGGGAACCCGTTCTAGAATAGGCGGGGCGAGCTTGACCAAAGGCGTAGGTTCTGGACAAGCTCGTGCTTGTCCTCCCCCCACCGCCGTCGCTCGCTCACGTATTTAATGTACAAGTTAATCCTATCATACTACAGTACAGTACGGACTGTACTGTAGTGCTACTGTAGTCAGCGCGGGTCGGCCCGTGCTGACTGTACACGTGTGTTACACGTATTAGCACACGTGTGCGTGCGCGCCCCGTACACGTGTGGGCGCGTGCTGAGGTACTGTAGAGCTCGGGCTCTACAGTAGCCGATCTGATGTATATCTAATTCCGGTAAGGGAGGGTTATACTACACCGGCCCCCCCTTAAGTGTGGACGTCCGCGTCCATATGTGCTGGTAGAACCGGGCGTGTGGTCTCTCTCCTAGTCCGCCATTTCTAACATCTTCCCCATGGCGTGTCGTTTCTCTCGCGTTCCCTCTGGGCGTGCTCGTGCATCTCAACCTGATGCCAGTATCACCTCAAGCGTCCGACGGCGACCTGCTTTTGGGGCGCTTCCCGGAAGTCCCCCCCTCGTTCGTCGTGTCCGGGCCCCTTCTTTCCGTTTGCCGTAGTCTGCCTTGTCCTTTCCGTCGGGCATGCTCACCCTCTCGGTGCCCCTTTTCCGTAGCGCCAATGTTGACGTGCGTCGTCGGCACGAGGACGTGCAGCGCGAGCAGGTTGTAGATCGTAGAAACCGTGTCCCCGCCCCAGTGGGTCCTGCAATACCCCAACTAGCAGCTGTTGGTCCGGCGGAAGTGGCGGTGTACGCCATGTTACCGCACGCGAACGGAGCGTGGTACAGCGCGGGGCGGACCGCGCGGAGCGAGCGCGAGTGCGCGAGGCGACGGCGAAGTGAAAACAGACGAGACGCGCTGCCGTGGTCGCCGTCGAGCGTGTCCCGGAGGCACAGACCACTCCCTGACATCGCAACATGCAGCGGCTTGCCGGGCCTCGTGCACGCGTGCGGGAGGGTTGTGTGCGGTCCCTCCGTCCTTTTTTATAACCTCTTGTAACGCCGTGTGCCTCGTCGTCTAGCATACGCCTGGTCAATCGCCTTCGTGGGCCTCCGTCGCGCAGGACCAGCCGTAATATGGTTCTGCTGCAACCCTCGATCCGCCCGTTGTCCGCACGCCGCGTCGTTCTTTCCGTGCGACTTCTCCTCTCCCCTTCGACATCACCCCCGTGCGATTATGGGGTACCAATTTTAAAAGCATCCGTCCCCTTTGTGCTCTACCTGTGCCGGCGCGTAGAGAACTGTCCTCATAACTTCGTCTCCGTACGGTGCGGCAGTCGGTGAACGGCCCTGTACAGACGACGTGGGCGGCTGGGGGCCTGACCATGCGCAGGGCCAGGGTCCCCGCGCGCGCCAGCGGGGCCGAGATGGCGAGCCGGCGGTGCAGGGCGCGAAGACGCGCAGCGATGAGATGATGAGCTCGCGTAAAGGCGAATATTGGTGCTGAGGAGGTCGGGACGTGCGCGTTGTCTGGGGCGCAGCAGCACGCCGACGCGCGCGCGCGAAGGCGAGCGGCGCCGCCCGTGGCGCAATCGGCGTGCACGGCGTTGTCCGGCGACGCGCATGGGTGTCACGGTAGCGGCGCAGCCGCGACGAGATGATGGGCACACTCGCGAAGGCAAACAAAGCGGGTGCAGCGCGGACGCGGCGGAGAAAAGGTGACAGGCGGCGGGCGGTTGTGCGCGCACCGTTCGGGATCACTGTGATATCGTGGCCACAGTTCGTACAGTGCCCGTGGGCGCGCGTGCGCGTTCGCGAGCAGGCTCAGCCCTGAGCCCTTGACCAAATTACCCCAAAAAATTGCAAAAATGTTTCCCGCGAAAATATTTTCTGCAAAATTTCCCAGCACAGTCCGTGAGGGTGTGCATTGTCATGCCCCTCGATCGGTCCTCGTACTTGCTCGTATTTTCCCCATTTTTCGTCGACGGCAGGCCTACACCCAACCCGTCGTTGTGTCGTCCACTGTTGATTGCCCGGCGGGCTCGGTACGACGAGCGCCCGATGACCCGCAATCCTCTTCGCGAGTTAACTCGAGCGAATTCGCTCGCCCATTTTTTTCTGAAGAGCTTCCCCTGCGAAACACCTCACGGTTTTCCATCCCCGCTCCTCTCATAACCTCGTGCTTTGCCTAGCTCGTACTGGAAAGAGCCGAAGTCACGTTGTCGGCCGGTAGCGCTCCAGACGCCCCCGGCTCCTGCTGCTATCCGCGATCCGTATGCCGAGTACGGGCCTGACCCTTGCCTGTCCCGAAACTGGTCGTTCGGTGAGGGTGTCCCTCGTACGGGCGAGGCCGCTCTTCGTCTCGCCATGCCGAGTCTGGTGGAGATGGACGCCGAACCTCCGCGGCATCCAGGGTAATGTCCTCCGAACAATTACGGGCCAAGGGCCCGTATGCCCTCCGACGACCCTAGTCGTTAGTCCGCGCGGTCTGATCGTCAACCGCGCGGGTTCCCCCACTTGCCCTCGTCGGCGAGGAGGAGGGGACTTGGCGCCGTACCACAGTAAAACTGTTTCCAGGGTTACGTGTTCTTTGCGTCGGTCTTCTTCTTTCTAATTCCCCTTCGTGCCCTCGTTTCTTAGTACCCCCACCCTTTCTCTCTCCCGACGCGGAGGGGGAAGGGGCGACAAACGATCGGGCGCCCCTTCCCGTTCGGTTGCGGGGGCGCAGCGTTCGGGGTTCGTCTTATGCCTAGCGCCCCTCGCCATCCGTTGGCGAGGGCTCAGCGCGCTGTATTCGTCTTATCCGCCCGGTGCTCCTCGCCATGCGGGATCGAGGGCGCCGGGCGCGCGACGATCGCATTTCTTCACGTCCCGCCCCTTCGTCGTCCGGGAGCGGGGCACATCAAACGCCTTTGCCTCGCGCGTCCCTCGCCATCGGGGCGAGGGCGCGGCGCGAGCGGCACTCGTGTTCTTGTCCACGCGCACCCCTCGTCCTCCGTTGCGACGGCGCGGGCGCTCGACGAAAGTCCTTTTCTTCGCGCTCCTCGCCACCGGTGGCGAGGACGCGGCTCGAGTGCGCCATTTGTCTCCTTGTCGGCGCGCCCCTCGCCATCAGGGCGAGGGGACGGACGCGTGGACGTACGTATTCTTCTGCACGCGCCGAACGTCTTCTTTTCTTCGCGCGACGACCGTCCTGATACTTCGCGTCCCTCGCCATCCGGGCGAGGGCGCGGCGCGAGCGGCATTCGTGTTCTTGGACGCGCGCGCCCCTCGCCATCGGGGCGAGGGGGTGGCCCCGTGGACGTACGTCCTCTTCTTCGCGGCGCCGTTCGTCTTTTGGTCCGTGCGCTCCCCTCGCCATCGGTGGCGAGGGCGCCGCGCGCGCGACGTCCTTCCTCTTCCTCGTTCTCGTCCCTCGCCACCGGTGGCGAGGGCACAACGCGAACCGCATTCGTCTTCTTGTCTTCGTGCTCCTCGCCATCGGGGGCGAGGGTGCGACCGTGCGCGACATTTGTCTTCTTGTCTGCGCGCCCCCTCGCGATCGGGGCGAGGGCGCGGCCGTGCGCGACATTTGTCTTCTTGTCTGCGCGCCCCCTCGCCATCGGGGCGAGGGCGCGGCCGCGCGGCATTCGCCTTCTTCTTCGCTCGCGCCTCCCGCCATCGGTTGCGGGGGCGCAAGCGCACGGCGAACGTCTTCTTGTTTGCGCCCCTCGCCATCGGGGCGAGGGGACGGACACTCGACGACCGTTCCTTTCTTGTTCGCGCGCCCCTCCTCATCCGTGGCGAGGGCGCAGCGTGCGGACTTCGTCTTATCCTTCGGGCGCCCCTCGCCATTCAGGGGCGAGGGCACAGCGCCTGAAGGCGGTTCTTGTCCTTCGCGTCCCTCGCCATTCGTGGCGGGGGCGCGGCGCTCAGCGAGCGTTCTCCTTCATTCCTCTCGCGTCCCTCGCCATTCGGGGCGAGGCCGCAGCCTTCGCGGGTGCGGTGACGTTCCTCCATCAAAGGCGCTGTCGTTTCGTCCGACGCCAAAGTAGACGGTGGTGGTTGGTATCCCGCTCGTCGGGGCGTGTCGGTCGTGCGACACGCGCTCGGCGCCGTGCACGTGCGATCCGTGCCACCCGTCTGCCCAGGGCAATGTACACCACTCAACATTTTTGGTTTCGGGGTAGGGCGGCGATGTCGACGCCGTCGCTCTCCGGCGTCCGATCGCGTACGGTGTCGCCGGGAGAGCTGCGCGTCAGGAGCGCGGCGTCGTTGGCGCCTCCGAGGAGTGTGGTACGGTCCGTCTGGCGGGTCGGACCGGGGTTACGTCTGGCCGTCCCGCTTAGCATTGCGTGTTTCGCATGCCGACGTGCATACGTTTGCTCACGTGAGTTGCCCATTTGTTTTTCACGACTAATTTTCCGTTAATTTTCTCTTGCCCGTGGGGGCAGATTGACACCGAGCGAGCGGTGCACTGTGTGGGTTTGCCGCACTGTACGCCCAAGCATCCATAATTTTTCCATTTTCTTACACCTCGTCCACCGGTTCCGTCGTGACCGGGTCGGGGGTATGACAGTGTAATTTCTCCCTGCCCCAATGTTTTGCGTATTAGCCGTTGGGAGGGTGGCTCGGTGTCGCCTCCGGGGCCCCTATCCTCGCGAGCCACAGGGACTCTCTTCCTTCGCGCCCACGAGTTGCAGCTCCTCTCGGCAAATTGCAACGCCTTGTCTTGACTAACCCCTTCTGCGTTCCGGGGCTCGCGTGCCGTATGGAGGTGATGGCGTCGTTCGTCAGACGTCTTCTCGCCGCGGTTGACGGCCTTAACGGAACGTCCGGCGACCCTGTTTGGGGGGGGGGCGCGTCCGACCTTCCGGCTCCGAAAGGGGGTAATTGCCTTCCCCTCGAGCCGTCTGTCGTCCTCTTATCGTTGGTCATTACGAGGAACGTTCTTCGTACAGGCAGTCCGTACTGCCTTGTCGCTATGTCTCGAGTCCGTGGCGTTCGGAAGTCAAATACGGCTTGGCTTCCGAACGTACTGTTGGTCTAACCGCAAGGGACTACTTTAACCGCAACGGAGCGGTTGATTGTAGCCGAACGAGACGGTTGAGGGCCCCCCTTAAGCGTGAACGGCCGCGTTCACGTCCAAGGTGAGGTCCCTGCCGGTGCGCCTCCGGAGGCGTTGGGCGTAACGAGACACCAACTCCTCCGGGACGTGAGTCCGTGTGGTCCAGGTGGGCGTGTCGTAATCCGCCCACTTGATGAGGAACTCCGTAGTTCCGTCCTCCATGGCCCGATGCCGGAGTAGTCGCTCGACAGCGTACTGCGTGTCCTCGGTGACCTTGTCGGCAAGGTCCCCCGGGGTTGTTGTACTCGCCCGTGGCAAGTCCGTCGGCGGTGGCGCGTACACGCAGCGGTCTGCGGAGACGCGTTCGGTGACACCATCACGACCGATCGTGATGGTTCGAGTGCCTTCCGTCGGCGGCGGGCACTTGGCCGGGGGTCGTCCGTACCGATCCCTGCCTTCTCGACGAGTGTCCTCTCTGCGGAACTAGGTAGGCTAGCTTCTGCCTCCCCGGCTAAATCGGTCAAGTCTGTGAGGTGTAGCGCATGTGAGATCCCCTCGGCGACACGGCGTTCGGTAGGATTTTCGGGGCGTGTTGCATCGGCACACGCCTGACGCTCTATCTTGTGCACGGGGCTTACGGAAGCCTCGGTGCCTTCACGGTCGGTCCGTGGCATCTGACCTACGGAGGTCAGGGTATCTTCTCTTACGGTAACACGCGCCGGGCTTACGGAATCCTGGGCGCCTTCGCGTTCTTCGCGGATGGTGGTCGCCACCAGACCCACGGGGTTATCGGTGGGTTCTTGTGGGGCGTGCCTCCTCATCGGTGAGGTGGGGCACGCGAGGCGGAGCGCCGCCTCCATCTCGATGCGAGATGTCGAGCTCCGCGACCGGGTGGTCCGTACCACCGGGCGCCCTTGGAGTGTGGGTGTACGCGGTAGCGAAGCGTCCGGTCGACCTTGATGACGATGGTGTGGGAGGTCGGCCTCCCACGGGCTTGTAGCCTCGCGTAATGAGGACAGAGTCGGCCTGCTCCTCATGTTCTCCTATGTGGAGGGATGCCGCAGGCGAACTTGTCGCATGCGACCTCGGGGTTCGATTCTCCCTCGCTGCCGGTTTCGGATCCGGCAGCGGCAAACCGCGCCGAGCGCAGCACGTTGTGAGGCCCGAAATCGCGATACGGCGGATCGTTGGAACGTCTGTCTTCTGTTGTCCGGGCAATCATTGGACCGTCTCAGCCACTGCGGCCCGGGTCGCAGGGGCTAGTCCGCTTAAGAATTCGTGTAGCGTACGGACGTCTACCGGACCGGTGTGCGCGGTGAGATCCATCAGCTGATAGCCGCCGCAGCCGGGATCGAAAGAGAGAATCGGTTCTCCTGATCCGCGGGCGGTATCTCCGCGTCTTTTGTCGTCCACGTACGGTACGCGTGTCATCTATCGCATGTCTCCGGCGACATGCGGTAGGGCTTGGGTCTCGGACGCGAAATTCGCGTCCGTCTTGGGGCTGCGCTGCCCAGTGACCCGACTGGTGTCGGCACCAATCGGGCTCCCTTCTTGCGCATCGGACGCGTTCGGAGGTACAGTGGCACCGGGCCCTCTCAGGGGGGCTCCGGGCGACCTTTCGACCGATGCCTGTTCCAACTTACGAACGCGCCTGACGGGGTGAGGGGTAGTGTACGTACGTCTTCCGGACCGGGGTGCGCGGTGTAATCCACCGGCGGGTAGCCGCCCCGGCGAGGGTCGACGGAGAACATGGGTTCTTCGGATCCGCGAGCGGCTCCTCCACGGTCCTGGTCGTGCCCGTACGGTACCTGTCGCAAACGCCGCATGCTTCCGGGGGCATGCGGCAGAGCTTGAGTCTCGGATGCGAAGTTCGCGTCCGCCGTTGGTTTGATATCCTCCGCGCTCCGACTGGTGACGGCACCAGTCGAAGGCCACTCCTGCGCATCGGACGCGCCCGGAGGAACAGTGGCACCGGGCCCTCTCGGGGGGGGGGCTCCGGGCGACCTTACGGCCGAGTCCTGTTCTATCTTACGAACGCGCCTGACGCGTCGAGTTGAGTTCTGCAGCCGTATGCGCGAACGCTCCCATCTGTTCGGCAGATGGGGAAGGCTGCGTGTCCCGTCGTACCCCGGAGTTCGTACTCGCGGGTCGACCTGCAACGTCCGCCGTACGGGTCTCGATGCGCGCGTCCTCGACCAACACAAGACGGAGTGCAACTGGTCGGCGAGCGCGCGCAGGCTCTCCCAGGACTGAGTCACGCGCTCAACTTTCCTTCGTGGAGGGAGCGCGACTCGTCAGGACAGCGGGCGTAGACCTGGCCGGTCACGTCGACACGAATGGATGTCCGGACATCCTCGATATACTCCGCGATGCGTTCGTACAGCGCGCAAGCGCGTCCTTCTGAGTAGTCCGGCGACGGTTCGCGATCCGGAGGACCTGCGGCGCCGTCGTCGGATCGGATGCGTAGCGCGGACGCCTGCATATCGGTCGGTGCGGAGTGGACCGAGGGTTCGGACCCTTCGCTCATCTCGACGCATACGGACGCGGAGGAAATCGGCCGTCATCTCGGAACGATCGTAGAGTCTTCTAGGTCGGGAGACCACTGTAGTATAAACACCCCCAACGGAGGGGGGTGTATACTCAGTTCGTGCGGAGACCTCGATCGGCGGGAAGACGGGAAGCAACCCCAGCTAAGGGAACCGGGCGAGCCCGGGGTAGCAGTGGTAGAGCGGGTAACGGTCGGGGACGCGCGCACGCGCGGGCCGATCTACGCCTCGACGCCCCGGCGCAGCGCTGGGTGACGTACCAGCGCTGACGGGCGGAGGCGGATCTAGGCTCGCTCGCGTGCTCGCGCGTCCCCTGCCCGCTCGGTTCCTAACTAGATACGGGCTAGTGGGAACCCGTTCTAGAATAGGCGGGGCGAGCTTGACCAAAGGCGTAGGTTCTGGACAAGCTCGTGCTTGTCCTCCCCCCACCGCCGTCGCTCGCTCACGTATTTAATGTACAAGTTAATCCTATCATACTACAGTACAGTACGGACTGTACTGTAGTGCTACTGTAGTCAGCGCGGGTCGGCCCGTGCTGACTGTACACGTGTGTTACACGTATTAGCACACGTGTGCGTGCGCGCCCCGTACACGTGTGGGCGCGTGCGGAGGTACTGTAGAGCTCGGGCTCTACAGTAGCCGATCTGATGTATATCTAATTCCGGTAAGGGGGGGTTATACTACACAAACTACTTGTCGGTCTTGCTGCTCTTTTTGACTTTAGACTCTTCTCAACAGATGTCACACAGGCATATTTGCAGAGTATACTCTGTATACAGAAGAGCTCTCCCGTGATGTCTATGTTAAACCATCATCTGAGTTCGACTTGGATTCTAATCAACTCTTGAAACTACTCAAGCCGTTGTATGGACTAGCCGATAGTGGTGACTACTGGGGTAGAACGTTAAAGCATCATCTACAGAAGGAACTTGGGATGAAGGCCAGTGTAACCGATGCCGCCTTCTTCTTCAAACGAATTAGAGAGAAGCTTACTGGGCTATGTGCTACTTATGTTGATGACTGTCTACAAGCCGGCACTGAAGAGTTTTGTCAACAGGCCAAGTGTGTCGAAAGGAAATTCAAATGTCGACCGAGGGACTACGACAAGGTCCAATTTTCAGGCATTAAGATTGAATCCACACCTAACGGATTCCAAGTACATCAGAAGCACTATATCTCCAAGATTAAGAACATCAGTAAGGAAATTTCTTTCAAAGACTTTCGCTCACTTCGTGCCCAACTCTCTTGGGCCACTCAGTCCCGCCAGATATTGCATGTTCTAGTGCACAGGTAGTTCAGGTTACTGAAGAAATCTTCAACTCGGACCCCACGAAATACTGTAAGGGACTTAATTCTGTTGTAAAACATCTCCTTACCAGTACAGATCAGGTCCTCAAATTCCCTAAACTGGACCACAAAAGTCTTCGGTTACAAGTCTATTCCGATGCATCAAACGGAAACAACCTTGACGGATCTTCTCAGTTAGGATATATCATTTTCCTTGCTGATGCAAATGATAATTGCCAACCATTGTTCTGGTCGTCGCACAAATCCAAACGCATTTACAGATCTGTCCTGGGAAGCGAAACAATGGCTTTTGCTGACGCTTTCGATATGGCCTTCGCAATGAAAAACGATCTTCACACCATTCCATCGCTCGACATTCGGATCTTTATGCTTACGGATAGTCTATCCCTGTTTGATGTTATCACTAAAGCAAAGATAACATCCGAAAGGCGACTAATGATCGATGTTAAAGTTGTCAAGGATGCATACCAGAAACACGAACTGCACGCCATAGGCTTCATTCGCTCCGAACACAAACCCGCAGATTCTTTGACCAAGGTCCAGAAAAGTGATATACTGCTCGAAATGACACAACGGTCAATTCTTACACATCCTATCGAACAGTGGATCAATCTCAATTCGTAAACACATGACATATGTCACGAAAAAAGTTTGGGGAGTGTTGGACTTATTGACTAGACTACAGTAGATATCACGGTTCTATGTTATCAATATCAATTCAGGGATTATGGAGGCTACATTTAGCTATCAACGATACAGTCCCTTAAGGACGTGCCACCTACAATTCTACGTGCCACCTACAATTCTACCTGTTTTAGGGTGTAACCGTTTAGACACATTTCGTGGGTGGTGCAACTTCCCTTTTATGGTAGTGCGCCTACTTTTGTTGTAGAGTCAATAGGACTATAAAGCCTGGTCGAAGACGCTACTCGTCTTCGACCTCAGCATATTCGATCACCTGAACCATCAACCCAACAACCCCGTCCCCTGACCGTGTTCACTCTCTGTAGCGGTTCTGAGGCAATAGCCTGCCGCTCCTCCCCTTCCCTTTAAGGTAACCCTATTTACTACCCTTTTACTCTTCACCAAAATCCCCTCCGGACCGCCCCTTTCGGTCTGTCTCCCGACAGGGGTTGCTACCTTGCAAGAGAGATGCATTTTGAATAAAATGTTGAGCGAATAGACGCGTATTTCCGTGAGGCCAACCTGAAACACAGATCATTGGTTGATTACCTTGCAGAAGCAAATCTCGTAAACCTGTTGGATCTAGGCTTTAAGGCGAGCAAGTCATTGAACAAATTGCGAAGCACTGAAACTGTTCTGAACGTTGATCTGCTTTCGTACCTGAGAGTTGTCGCCCTCCCCATCGCCGCATGTGTTTCGAGGATGGTTTCTCACCACCGACTAGGAGTCGTACATACGGTACTGGGGCACAGTATTTAGGATCCATTGTTGAGGATCCATTGTTGAGGATCCATTGTTGAGGATCCATTGTTGAGGATCCATTGTCGAGGATCCAGTATTGAGGATCTCTACAGTTGTGTCCAATAGCAACCGTGTATTGCTTTGTCGCGCCTTGAAGGTTTCTTTTCTCTCTTCTGTTGCACCCTGAAAAGAAACTAATCTAGATTCTCTCACGCATCTGGTCGAATTTTCAATGGCGGAGAAAAACAAAGGCATTTGGGTTCGCATCGGTATTGACCAGGACGCAAGCATGCAACCGAGGTATCGGCGGAGGTGTTGGGAAAGTAAAAGATTATCTCTTGCGGCACTGGTTTTAATCGTTGCGGTGCGAGAGCCAGCAGAGCATAATTGATGATGAGTTTCCCCTGGAGTATGAAGATTTGGAGTCGAGTGCTGCGGTGCACTCAACGGAGTTGCAGCGTGGTGTAATTAATGTAGGCTTGAATAAGAACTGAGTGCGGTCGGGAAACGCATCTGAGTCGAGGGATACAAGTTCGTGGTGGTCGAGGCAGCGGTTGCAGAGGAGGGGAAGGGCGAGGATGTTGAGGAAGCGTCTAATGTACGATATAAGGTTACTCGGCACCACTGTAGTAAAATCGGTTTCGATGGTGCAAAAGGTGTTGTTCTCTCTTTTGAGTGAGCAGGATTGCGGGAAGAGGCAGGGGCGCGAGAGAGAATGGGGCTTGCTCCAGGATATCAAAACGAAAACACACCGTACAGTACAGTTGGTACTGTACAGTTGTGTGCTGTAGGTGCCGTGAATTTACTTGGGCTGGGGTGCACGAGTCACGGGGATGCGTGTCGAAAAGTTGAAGGAATAAGTTGCAAGGGTTGGCCCAAGTGGCGATAATGCAGTGTGTGATGATATCACACGGTAGAGTACGTACGTGTCTTCTGTACCCTCGTACGTTCCCACTATAAAATTTACGATAACTGTACCATGTTCTGTAGAGTAGTCATTATAAGAAGGGGGGCGAGATGTGGTTTTTTTTAATAGAAAAATGCAGTCATATCGATCTACAGCGCACCACATCAAATCGATCTACAGCGCACCACACGTACGTGTCAAGAGTATATATCATACTATGTCGATTTTTCCCCACTGAAGATGATTGGATAATTAGAGAACCAGAGGTAATGGCTATCAATAGGAGGTAAGGAGGCCGGGAATCAGATTTTCAGGTGAATTGAAGGCTACAGAACAAGCATGGGTGGCGATCGTTTCCAGATCCGGTGGCCACAGTGGAATGATTCCATGCAGTTTGGCCCAAATTTCCTCGGCGTAGCCCATTGGGTGTGAATGGGGCATTAGCGTGGTCCGGCAAAGCGGACCGCCGGGATGGACGCGGACAGCGGAACAGGTGTTCTTGCGGTGGGAGAGGTCCCGAGGGGATGTGAGCGACGGTGCATGTGGAGCATACAGCAGTGCTGGGATGGAAGACGGGTGGAACGAGTTGTGCGGTGTTGTTGTCGGTGGATGGGGCAATGTGGTGTTGAGGGAGGATTGGAGGGGCGTCCTGCGCCACGCCGTGTTGATTGTTGGAACGATCACAACAAGTACGAGAGCTTCAACCGTTTCAATTGGTGCCATCCGTGTGTTTTGTGCGCGCGTCGACAGCTTCTGTTGTTTTTTTTTTTTTTGTCGTTGTGAATGAGCATTGCGTGAAACAAAAAAAAAAAAAAGCATGACACTGAAAATATTAAAACAAAACAAAACAAATTACCTCGTCGTTGCGCAGCGGCACTCTCACGGCTCCCCCACGGCACGCACGTTGTGGTCGAATTTTTTCGCTTTTTTATTCGGGCCCGGCTCGCACACCCACCCGCACCATCGCACCCCCCGCGCAAAGGCGCAAAGAGCACCCTTCACTCTTTTTCGACCCTGTCGCCCCTCCCTTCATTTCGCGATTGTTGCCCCGATGCCAATATTCTCCATCGCCCCCCCTAAACACCTCGTGGAAACCCAGGCAACCCGTCATCACTTCTCTTATTCCCTTCTCTACCTTTTCTCTCCCCCACCATCTCACACCTCGGTCGCAGGATTCCTCTCCGCTTCCGCCTTTTTCTTTCTACTCTCCAGTTCCTAGTTTTGTGACACCCCCCGCCCACCTTCCCCCTCCAAAGTATACCCCCTAGCCACCCACCACAAATTCGCTCTCCGTCCCACTGCCACCACCTTCCCCTTCGCATGCCGCTTCCCCGTTTCTATACCTGTACTCGTTTACCGCGCTTTCCTTCCTCTCCGCTCGATTCGGTCGCCTTCGCCAATCTCTCATCGACCGATTCGGCTTCGCCCGGCTTACGTTCCATCTTCTGTACAGTACATCTCCATCGAACGCGACGACGGAACATCCCCAGATCGTCTTCCTACCCTCTCCCACTCTACATACTTGCAACCAGCCACCCCCACCATCTCCATCGTTCATCATTTCTCTTAGCTCATCACATCTTCTGACCGACTTCGGTCTCAGGCACCGCAGTTCAATTCCGCGCGCCAAATCCAGTTTTGTACTCGCGTATCGAACCCCCGTTTTCCGTTTGACCGTTTTCCAATCGAAATCCCTCTCGTAACAATCCTTTGGTCCTTTCATTTGCCGTCCTCGTCGTTTGATCAATTGTTTTGACGCGTTCGGTACCTTAATTGCTTGACTTTTGTATCTTTGCCAGCTGACAATCACAATCAAGACGACCTTCCAAATTCGGACAACGCTTTCGCTTGCGCGAGCCTCGGCCGCGTCATGGCCACCCAGGCCGATGCAGTGCTTCGCGCATTCATTCTTGATTACCTTAATAAGCGTGGCTTAACCGCGGCCGCGGAAGGCATGCGAGTCGATCACATCACGAAGGGCGAGCAGACCCTCGATCACCTTCCCTTCGATTCCCAGGATAATTTTCTAGCCGTGTGGTTTGGCATGTTCTGGGATGTCTTCTCTGTTCGGATCAACACCAGAACGTCCAAGTTTAGATGGCAGTCCAATCCACAAGTGCAACAGCCTTCACAACAACAACATCAACAGGGACCACCGCACCAACAACAACACCCTTCCCAACATCTCCAACAGTCCCAGCACCAACACCCTTCTCAAAACCCTTCATCCCAGCAAAATCAGCTTCCCCTACAAACTTCCGATCCCACTACTATTCAACAGTCTCAAGTCCCAAATGCCGCCCAAATGCTCACTCTCGTTGGTGTCAATGGAGCGGGCGCCTCTGGTCCCGCACCACCAACGCAAAATCAGAATCGACTCGTGCCTGCAAACATTGTTCAAAACTCGCAAGCCATGTTTGCTGCTCGGGCCCCTATGCAACAAGTACGTGCGAGAGCCCAGCAGCAACAGAAGCAACCCCAACAACAACAAGTTCCTCAGAACATGATAAATCATCCAGTCTTCAGAAATTCACAAGGGTCGATGCAAACTGCAGCACAGCAGATGCAGAACCAACAGCAGCGACAAAACCAACTGCGGCATCAGCAGCAGCAGCAAGCGATATTGCAGTCATCGCAGCGGACACAACATAATGTGTCTAGACCTGCCAGAATGCACAACTCTTCAGTAGACAGTCGCCGCGCCATTTCTCAAGGGCAACTGCATTCGCTATCACTGGACTCAACAATTCCCGGACAGAACGCACCTATGAGTGCTGATCAAGCTGTAGCGATGTCTGGGGACGTGATTGATGTGAGAGGGGCAATGTCCTTTGACGGGCTCTTTCCCACAGTTGGAACCCGAACGTCACCCTCTCGCAGCACTGGAGCGGCTGCAGCCCAGGCTCCGGCTCAGGGAACCGCTTCAGGCCGTGCATTAATGCAAATGGTGGGGGTCCCGGCTGCCCAAGCACCGATTGGGTCAAATGGCCTCCAGATTAGAGCAAATGGCGGAAAACCTCGGTCATTTCCGGGACATCAGCTCGCTGGTAGCGAGGCGCCAAGCACTGCTAGTCGGAGAGGAAGCATGGATATGTCTGTCGACGGGCGACCATACGAGGATACAGCTATTGTTGACGAGTCTCAACCAAGGGCGGGAGCCAATGTGGTCACGTCCGGGAAGAGACGTGCGGGTAGCCAAAGTGTATCTAGAAAATCAGGTGGTACACCGCAACCCGACGAGACTGGCACTCGAAGAACCGCTATTGGGCCCGGGTCAGAGAGCGGTGGTCCGGCTAAGAGACAGCGTTCAACAGGCACATTTCAGAGGAATGCGGGCACTTCGCCCAGTGCGCAACTCTCGAAACAGTTGTCGGGTGGTAATATAGAAGCAATGTCTCGCACTTTACCTCAAAATGGTATGCAGGGACATGCCACTGGGACAAGCCGCGCGCAGGTCATGCCCATGCAGAGACAGAGACAAACATATAGACCAAATGCGGATCGACGGAATAACGCCCAGTTCTATTCACATCTGGGCGCTAGTGAGAACCCAATGGCGCGAGGCGGAAATAGATACTCTGGGAGGACGAATGGAGTACCAAACCCTCCACCGTACCCCCAGAATGATCAGTCCCAGAGTAATCCCCATCGCGATGCATTTCTTCAAAACCAAGTGCCAAGTGGGAGACGAACTCCTCTAAGCAACGCAAACACGAGTGCCAGCAACGCTGGGAAAGGCGCAGATGGGCGGGCACAAGCAAGGGCTCCAAAAGGTAGTGACAGTAACATTCCATTGCCACAAGCACAGCAGAGCGGAGTGTCCTATCCTGTTGCGCCATTGCAAACCGATCCCCGGTTGATGCTACTAGGGTCATCAGATATGCTAGGGTCATCAGATATGATGAATTACATTGCGAGTAGTGACTTACCTGTTGGGCAAGTATATGGGATGCCGCCCAATGCCAACTTTCTCGATCTCAGGAACGGGGGGCCGGCATCAAAGAAGGCTGTGCAAGGTCAACAGGAAGCAAGCATAAGGAAGAATGTGGTACACGACCAGCAGTCTGGCGTCGGTACAGACGCACAACAAACAGATGTGCAGACGGCTGCTCAGCTCGTACGCAAAGAAGCAAACAGTTCGCACCGAATGAGACCGGCATTCAGAGGAGAGTTGCTCAAGCAACAAGGCGCGATGCAGATCGGGAAACAGGAGATGCCTCTGACAAATGAAAAGAAAGGCAAAACAGAGACAAACATGAGCGGAATCGACAAACAAAACCGATTCGGCAACGATTTGAAACGCAACGGTTCTAGCCGTGCCATGAAAACAATTGAGACTACGGGAGGGAGTAGAGGTCGGCACATGGATGGCGCAAACAAGAATAATGCATTGAACACATCATCGGGAGCGCTTCCTCACATGGGACTGAGTCCATCACTAGTCGGCTCGGGATCAAAGAGAGATAGAGTTGCCACCGAAGCAGATATGGAGAACCGCTCCACGAAGAGCGATAGACAGGCATCTGGAACTCGGGGAGGTGGAACACAGTCGCAGAAGAGTACAGCCTCCGGTGGAAGTGGTGCGGTTGAGGGCCGTACGCAGGCGGCGAATTCTTCTGGTACAAGGCGAGGACGGGGGCGATCAAGGGGTCGTGGTTCCGGTGGTGGTCGTCGCGCTCGTGGAGAGCGAGCTCCTCCACGAGGAGGAAATGGGTCTCGCGGAGGAACTAGTGCTCAGGCGGCGCGCAATAATGCACAGGAACAAAAGAATGCTGTGACGGCCAATTTGCAACGAAGCGCAGAGGCATCTCGTACATCACAAGCCGGCGCAGACCGGATGCTAGGAAGTTCATCAATGCTGATGCCGCCACGAGGGAGCAGTGCTACTCATGAGAACCGGTCTCAAACCCAAAAAGGAGAACGAGGCGCCAGGGTGAGCTCCAAACACGTCGAGGAGACGGATTTGCAACGAGCCCCGAAGTTGCCGTTTGATTTGGGTGACGCTAACGCTACGGCAGAGTCCCGAGGACCAGATGTCTCTGGCGACCAGCAACCATCCGCAAATCATATGCACTCTGGATTGGAATTCTTCCCACAACCGAGCATAGGTGGAGGCGGTCGGACTAACGGAGATTTAAGTAATGACGCCGGAGAGAAGGCGTTCGAAGTACAGCCACTGAACTTCATGCCTGGAGACGGAAAGCTTGGAAACCAAAGCGGGAGCAATTACGGCTATGAGATGTCTCCTTACATGGCAAACGGTGTTGACGATACAGATCTCGGGGACATGATGAGTCCACAGATACCTGCCAATCTGGGATTCGGACCACCGCCGGATTTGGAAGATGCTGGTATGCTAGGTGTAGATCCCGGTGATCTAGCCATACCTGGCCGAAGCCGATCGTGAGCTTGGTCATATCCGTATTGTGTGTGTTTAAGTGCGTTGACTGTGAATCAAAGACTATCTATATACTTATACACGTACATTGAAAACTAAAGCTCCGTCACACAGTGTGGACCCCCGTTAGCTGTGCATGCGATCGGTAGCGAGAGTACGCATTTCTAGGCTAAAGGTCAGTCCTGTAATCTACTTTTTGAAATATTATCCCTTTCGTGTCGTTCGTGTCACTCGTGCCATTCGTGCCACTGCGCAGAAAACTCGCGCACCGTTGTTTAATACACTCCCCGAAATAAGTTTTGGACCACACCAAAATTTTTCTCCACAGTAAAGTTTATAAGGCCGTGTTTACATCCCTCAGATCAATTCGCTACTAGTTACAATACAGCACAGTACCCTTCTCACTGGCTCAATCTGTGACACGGCTCAAATTGGGACACCGAAATTATCGTGTAGCCGCGCTGGATATTTTCTCGCATATGATCGTGCCAACCGCAAGCAGCCCACCGACCTCATAGTTAGTCAGATCGCCTCTTTGCGCGTCTCAATCACCAGGGTCTCCTTCTATCCCTTCCAAATGCCTCCGTCTATGCGTGCCCAAACGCAAAGGCACCGACGGCGACAAGAAGGGAGAAAGGTGGAGCGCAGCAGCAAAAGGGATAAGGCGTTAGAACTTGTGCAACAAGGCCATTCAATTCGGAAGGTCGCGACAATGTCTGGCGTCTCTCGAGGCACTGCATTTCGAATAAGTCAAAGTCATAAGACATCCGATCATGCAGCACTGGAACGACTCATAGATCCTGAACAGTTCCCGCGGGGAAGACGAAATATACTCCATTCAGCGGAGTCGCTGATTGTAGACCGCCTTTTGCTTGCCGCTCGAGGAGGGTTTGCTGTAGACAATGTTGGATTGACGTCCGTTATGGCACGTGCAGCAGCAGATGGCCGTCCAGGATTTGCAAAAAGCATTCCTTCTCCAGATGCGATACGCTCCTTCCGCGCACGTAACAGACAGCTCGCCTACCGAGTGGCTGAAAATGTTACATCCGCACGCCTGTCAGCTCAAAACAAGAGTCATTTCTTGACGCTAAAGACGGTACTGAATGATGTCAATAAAATAAATCCCGGTATGCTTACGGATCCACGTAAAATATGGCATTTTGACGAAACAGCCGTTCTTGGTGAGTATGGAAAGAAAACGAGGTGCTATGCATCTTCCTCACACAACCATGGAGGTGCGCGTCGGTCGGAAATGGATTCAGGGAAACATGTCACGGCAGGAATTGCCATCGCCGCCTGTGAAAACGTTTCGCCACTTTTTCTGATTGCAAGCAGAAAACGGAAAATGGCTGCTTGGCTTGATCCGCTTACCCCAAATGACTTCCAACACGCAGATGGATCTTCACATTGGCTTTGTGAGGAACATTGGTGCCCACCAGAGACAGCATTATGCGTCACAAAGGCCGGGTTAATGGACCGTGAAATTATCGACAGTGTTGTGTGTCACATTAGTTCACATGCGCGCAAACAGTCCTGCAGGATGAACACATTCTGCTTCTCGTAGATGTACATAGCTCCCGTGAGGGAGTGGAGTGGACGGAAACGTGCAAGAGACTCAATATTATGGCAGTTGAGCTCCGGGCAAACACGACCCATATGCTACAACCATGCGATCAAAAGACTAACAAAGTTTTCCAACAAGAAATACGTAGGACAAGGGATTTATTGCTGAACATGAGCCATTTCTCATGGGCAAACACGGCTGTGAAAATTAAGCTGGCGGTCGCTGGTCACAAAGCTCTAACCTCAGATATCGCCAGAGCCTCGTTTCGGGAAGCTGGGCTCTGGTCCATGGATTTTCGCTTCATGTTATTTTTGGATGACAACAGCACTCGAAAATTAAACAGAAACCAAGGTGAATCTCCTGGGATGGGGTTGGCAATGCTTCATGACGCAGACGGCAGCACTATCTCGCGACGAATTTGAGCAATTCGTTTGATGAAAAATATTCATGCTCTTACAGACGGTCAGTTTTCTGCTCCTCATACTTTGGCCGAGGTTTCTGTCGCTCTCAATAGGGAGTATGTCTTGCGTAACATTCTAACAAAGAATATATGCCTGCCAAAAAACCGCACACCTACGAAATCTAGGAGACAATTCCTCGCAACAGGAAACTCAGCGGCCCTCTTGACAGTTGGCAATTTGAAGTCTGTTCGTGCTCACTTGGATGGGCGGACTCTTCTAAAATCGCCCGTGGCCGACGGTTGTCACATTCAGGAGGATAATGTTGAGAATGATACTTCAAACAAAGAAAACATTGACCCTCAGAAACATCTGAAAGCGCAGTCAGCCGTGTCGCCTTTCGACGACATAGTTAGCGACGACTTGCCAATCTCGCGATGGCCAAGAGCCCGAAAACAGCGGATGCATGTTGAGGAAGGCGAGTTGTTGAGGATTCGAAAGCACACGGCAGCGTCTGCTTTGTTGGGACTCTCCCATTACAGATGAAGCGTGCAACACATGTCGTCTGCCGTCGTCCCACTTTGACCCTGCCACACTTTGGAAAGCAAATTTGTTTGCCAAATAAAGGCAATTTTCCCCGAATACGGACTGCATTCGCATATTTTATCATAACATCCTATGCGTCCCACATTGAGCCAGTGAGAAGGGTACAGTATTGTAACGAAAATTGTAACATCACACGAATTTGGTTTGACAACCATTGGCACTAAAACGAAATGCATCTCGAGGGCCAGAAAATCTCTCGTTACATGTTTCACTCGAACGCCAACACCCTGGTTTTCTTTTTAGTCACACAGTACAGTACAGGTCGGATAACTTGGGAGGGATGCGTTCTGCTTTCATCGGGGGTGGCGGAGGCTCGTTGAATTCGAAGTGAATGTCCCCCGGTCAGAACGCGTAGTTCGGTCAGTTGGGCCACTGCCTTTTACATTGGGCTGGAAGTGAAGCAACATTACAGAAGTAAAGAGGCCCCCAGGGCGTAACAAAACTTTGTAACATGAGCGTAACACGTGGTCTTGCCTTTTTGGCTTCCGACAGTAGAGGGTTTACGCACCTGGATTTCGCTAATTCTAATTAAGCTTTTCAGAAATAGAACATGAAGATAGATGGTCGTTTACGGTTGGAGCTCCCGCGCACACGAGATATCAGCGGTAGCAAGAGTACTCTTGACTATCTATCGAAAAGTAAACAAAGAAAGAACAATATCAGAGAATAGACATGTGAGGGAAGCCCAGGGAAAGGGCGTCCTGACGGGGATGGATGGCCAAAAGAGAAATAGACATAGCCGAGAAGTCACGAGACTCTCACCCGGCCGTCGGCGATATGTAGGACAGTGCACGCTCGGTCGAATGCCAGGTGTCGGCATGTCACTCGCTACTCCCTGGACAGCTTCACCGGCGCGGAGCGCAAAGCGGAGCTGAGTGTGCGAGCGATGCGGAGACGGAGGCGTGGTAGACTGCTTGGCCTTGGGGCAGCATATGGGCCAAGATAAGGCGCGACACGACGGTGACAGAAATGCTACTATAAAGTAGACCTGTAGCATCTCCATAGATACCCAGTCCAAACGATTCATGATCCAAGCGTCTGTGAATCCGAGTCCGATTCGCGCGCTGTGTGACGAATAAAAGAACCCCTTTGGCGGAACAGCGTCAACACGCAGCAGCGACAATGACATGGCGGCGTTCAAATTCGCAGTCCCCAAGCGCGTTTCAGCTCGGCGGTTGAAGAAACCAGCATTGGCCGGCCGCTGTGTCTTCCACCTGAACATCAACAGCCCGGGAGCATCCCATTCGGGATTGCGACGGTAGGAGAGTCGCGGAGGGCGTTGATAAGACTTTGGCTTTGCGATGCGTCACGGCCACATCCACGCTAGCATCCGTGACATCAATGTCTTCTGCTGCCACGTGTGCCACGGAAATTGACCTGCATTGAAAAATAAATGCGAAAACGACCATAGCGCAGGAGCCTGTAGCATAAACACCCCTAAACGGATAGGGGTGTATGCTTAGTCCTGGAACACCCGTACGTACGAGAAGACGGGGGAAGTCGGACCAGCTAACGAAACCGGAGCACGGGCCCGGGTAGCGTGGTAGAGCGGGATCGGGGGGAGGACGCGCACACGTGCGGGCCGATCTACGCCTCGACGCCCCGGAGCAGCGCTGCCTTACGTTCCAGCGCTGACGGGCGGAGGTGGATCTAGGCTCGCTCGCGTGCTTGCGCGTCCTCAACCCACGCTCGGTCTCGCCTTAAGGTAGCTAACGGAAGCTTCCTTAGGATAAGCTGGAAGGCAGACCTAGGCGGTAGGTCGTGAACAAGTCCGTGCTTGTCCCCCTTCGCCGCCGGTCCGCTCCGTTATTTAATATACAATTAGTCTATCGTAACTTAGTACAGTACGTACTGTACTATGCGGTACTACAGTAGTCGGCACTGTCAGCGGACAGGGCTGACTGTATACGCGTCGTACACGTATGGTACACGTGGGGGCGCGTGCGCCTCTACACGTGTGGTACAGGCCCTCTGTAAGGTCCGTACCTTACAGAGCCGGATCCAATTTCTAATCTAATCCTTTTGGTAGTTATACTACACCACCCCCCCTCAAGCGTGGACGTCCACGTCCACACGTGCCTGAGGGGAGTGGAAATGCCCGAGCTTGTAGATATCACGCGCCTTCCTCTTAGCCCTCACGACCGCGTCCAGTGGTCCTTATCCTCTTCATCGCGACGCGCGGTCGTGCGCTCGCTAACCGATCGTCTCTCCCTATCTGCCTTGCGCCTCTTCCCTTGGGCCCCGCGATCAGACGGCTTCCTCCGCTTGGAGCTTCCGTTCCGCGTGGCGGTCTCACCGCCTCTCCGCGCTGCCTTCGTCGCGACGTCCGTTGATTTCTCCGTCATGTCGGATCCGCTGACGTCGGTGCCTGTCATTCACCGTCCTCTGCCGGACGGTAGCACCGACCCCCGTTCTTCCGCCCCGGCCACCACGGGTACGTACCCGATTGCCGACGTCGCGCCGAGAGGCGGGCGTCCTCCGAATCATGCTGCGCCTACTGTACGCGCAGCGACGTCCCTGCCTCCGTTCCAACAGGGGCGCCGGTCACGCGAATCCACATTGTCTGCGGAGCTGGGTGTCGTTGCCCTCGCTGCCCCCGTGATCACGCCACAGTCCGACCCGCCCGTCGAGGGCGCTGTTCGCCGCGGAGGTCCGAGGGACGCGGTCGGGGGCGTCGAGCGGGCCTGGCACGAGTCAGGCCCCGTTGGGGGTGAGCGGCCTCGCGAAGCATCCGCGTCGGTACGCGGGAGTGAGACGTACAGGGCGGTCCCGGGCTCGTACGGGGTTTGTGGGAGTTGTCGGCGTCCTGGGGCTCTTCCCGAGTCGACTCGGGATAGTGGTGGCCTCGATCAGGAGGCCGCAGCAACCACTACGTTGTGGTTAGGTGTGCCGCTCGAGCGGTCGACGCCTCTCCCTCTCAGCCGTCTGAGGTATGCGTGGCGTCGTCACGCCCGGTCCGGAATCACCGTCGGCGACATCCCCTCGATGACGCAAGTTCGTCCCGACTTGTTACGTATTCGCACAATATACGAGAAGGGACTGGCCGACGAGACCTCGCTCGCCTTGGCACGTTTTCTAGGCGAGGGGAGCGGCGCTCCGTATCAGCTACCGGACGAGATTCCGAGTGATCGAACGTTCGCCTACAGTTTAGGGGAGGTGGAATACGTCGACCGCATGGCGGTGTACTTGTTCCACCCCGGCCCCCGTGCGCCTCGACGATTTGTCCTTGCCGAAGTGCCGGGGTTGTACGTGAGCCCCCGGCCGTATGCGTACTCTAAGACGCGGGCGGCTCTGCAGAAGTCCGCCTGTTCGTTAATGCGGCTGCATTCCATCGCCGTGGCCCCGCATGACTGGTCGGCTTATCGTCAGGCGGGGGAGGCAGATGGTCGCGTCCTCCAGTCGGCCTCGTTCGAGCGAGGGTTATCGAAGAGCGACTTCCCGGGCTTACCGGAAACGATTCTGGACGCTTTCCCGTCCCTGGGAGTACACGTGTTACTCCCATTCGCTCTAAAACACTTCGGGTCGCTTGTGAGGACCCCCGACATCCCGCACGCGATGACTTCCTCCATAACGTTGAGCGGGAGTGGGCTTGGTCCGTTGGAAACGCATTCGTAAACGAGATTTCCATCAACGGACGAGTCTTCGTACAGCCCGGTGCGGTGCTGTCCTTCCTCGGGAGGGTCGCTCCGGGGCTCCCCGACGTACCGTTGCACCCGCTCCAGCAGGGCACACAGCACGTGCCGTGGTCTTATTCCTTCGTGCTCGACGTGATGCACCGGTCCCTCGACAAGGCAGAGTGCCATCAACGCTCTTGGACAGATTATACTACCGGAATCCGAAGCGTGTTCCTGGCGTACGACGTGTGTGCAGACACTTTCGTGGCCCGCCCCAATCAATCCGGCGGTGGCCATACCCGTGGTGGCGGCGTCGGATCCGCGGCTCGGGAGGCCCGGAGGAAGCGATATAGGGACCTTGATAGCGAGACTCGGGCGACTCCGTTCGGTGGGTCGAATCCTTTTCGCACTCCGCTCACGTCCGACGCGAATTACGGTGCTACGACGGGGTCCATTGCGCCGCCTCTTCCTCCTCTGAGCAGAACCGGAGGGCCCTTCGCAAGGGAAGGTCCCGTCCAGCACCTCACCTTACCGCCGGAGGAAGTCAGGGCCGTTCCTGACCTTGCTCGGGCGTTGGGGAGCTCGACAGACCGTACGTGGCCGGTCGATGGATTGCTCGGCACTTTAGCAGCATGGTACTTGGCCCGTAGTGCCGAGGCGCGTCGCCTTGTATCGGAACGAGCTGCCCTCTCCTCGCAGCTACAGCGGGCGCAGAGCGAACTGGAGGGTCTACGTACGACCTCCCTTAACCAAGCCAGCTGCCTGGAACGCGCCAGTGCGGAGCGGGATCGGTACCGACGTGAGAGTGACGAGCTCCGGTCCCTCCGCTTGGGCTCGTCTTCTCATCCTCCGCCGACCTCGGCGCTGCGTCAGCCTCTCCGAGACCCCTATGAAGGCGTGGGGTACGTCCCCCCTTCCGACCCGACGGGGCCGGAACGTCCTTGGTCCCATCAACGTGAAGTGGCTATGCCACCCTTGGACGAGGTGGAAACGGAGCTACCTTGCCATCCGAGTTACTGTCCCCAGCGTGATTACGTTCTGGGGCCAGGGGCTCCTCTTGGCGGTACGAGCCGCTAGTCTAACGCCGTCTTTCGTCGCGCGGTGCTTCTGCCTTTCTGATCGTTCCAATCTCCGTAAAGCCGCTTGGGCAACTTCTATGCTTGTCCGCTTTGCTTTCCGTACGGAGGTCCTCTGTGGGTTTGGAGGACTCCGGCTCACGTGAGCAGGGCGTCCTCCAGCGTCTGATTCAGCTACACGCGGGCTGCTCCGGGGCATGCGTAGCTCACCGGTCGAGGCGCCCTCCGCGGAGTGGTGGCGTCCGAACCATTCGACGGGGAGGGAGGTGGTAGAGGGTACAGTACCCGTTCCCCCCGTGCGTCTGTCGTGCCGGGCCGGGGCGCTCGCCACACCCGGGGGGAATGTGTGTATTGTCCGCGTCACGTGCCCGTGCGCGTGACCGGGAGCGACGGGGTGGCGAGCCATTCCGCCTTTTGCATTGCTGTCGCGTGGGAGCCCGCGCCGTTTGTTGTCGGTGGGATAGGTTGGTCGTCCAACCCCTCAGGTGGCAGGGACCACTCCATACCCCTTGACGCTTCTACCACCGACCTCGACGCTCGCGAATCCGCCCTAGGTGGTGTCTGGTGCCCTGCTACGGTGGCATGCCGCGCGCGGGAACCTCGTCGTCTCCTGCGACGCCTCACATCGCGGAGGGGGACTTATGCATCCGGTCCATGGCCCCCTCAGCGGTGTTCTTGCCGCCACTTGGGCAATCTGTATGGTCCGCTACCGTACGCCCGCCCCGGTGCTTTCGGGTATGCAGCATACGTTTGCCGCCGGTTGTCCATATCCCTCGAACGCGTCCGCGGTCGCGCCTTACACTATTGTTTGGTAGTGACCGGGGCCGCTCCGACCCCTTTCCTTCTCGTCCTCGCGCACAGCGGGTGCGTTGGGCCCTCGCGCCTTTGCGTAGGGGACACTCTCGTCGGCGGGCCAGCTTGGAGACAGCACGAGTGGAGGGCGTCCTCGTCGTCTGACCATGTTCCATGCTGCATTAGGAGGGTGGCGTTCACTCTGCGGAGTTGCACCTCCGTCCTCCGGTCGTACGGAGCGAAGCAGGGTGCTTCACGTGTAGGGGAGCGGGACGTCCTCCCTAGCGCATGTCCGTCTTCAGTCCAGCTTCTGTATGGTGGGGCAGGGAGCGAGTCCGTATGTGCTCCTCTTCTCGCCCAGACACCACCCATGTCTTCTGTTCGTGGGGCCGGGGGGTTCGGTTCGTTCTGCCCCAAGCCCTGTTGCTCCTCTTCGTGCGGTTGTCTTTCTCGATCGCGTCCTTCCCCGACCACGTTGCATCCCTCTGACCCTCGTGGTGGACCGCGCACCTCGAGTGCGGGCGGTGCTCTGTGCCTTTCGGGGGGCCTCCCGCTTGCTTTGTCGATTTAGGGAGTGAGTAGGGAGCTCCCTGCGAGGTCGGAGCTCGCGAATCGTTACTCATGCGTTCGTGCGTAGTCGCGTTGGCTCGCCGGCCACTCCCACGGAATCCTCCTGTCCCTCGCATCCCGGACCTCAGCTTCGCGCGTCAGTCTCTCGCCTTCGGGAGCGGGAACCGGTGCGTCTTCTTGCTGGTCGCTTTGCGTGTGGCTTTCGACGCACGCCTCGGACGGCGTACAGAAAGGGTAATGCACCTGTTTGCAACCGTACGCGTTTTCAGCGTTGCTGGCTTGCGTTACTGGCGTGCCGCCTGGGCAAGTCGTGTGGACGCTCGGCACGTGTCCACGTCCAAGGAAGGGCTAATTTTTCTTTTGGGCGTGCAGTGGCGGATTGACACCAGGGCCCGTGCTCACTGTCGTGCGCCTGAGCGGCGTGCTGTGCCCTTCAGGGCTTATTTTCTTCCCGTTTTTTTCAACGCGCGCACGGTCTCCGTGTACGGGCATACTACAGTGGTCGTGGCTTGCAGTTTGGTTCGGCGCGCCCTACCGTGGTGGTCTCGTGTGTATATGGGCACGGGTTCCGACCATTGCATGTGCGTGGGGGGCTCCCGCTCCGCCCCTCAGCTCGAAAAAGGCGTAATTGGCTTCCCCGCGAATTGTCTCGTCCGGCTCGGGTGTCGTGATTCCCACAGAGGTCTCTCCTCGTCCAGATAGTCCGTACTGTCCGGTTCCTTCGCCTGGCTGTTCGTGGCGCGATCCGTACTGCGTTTTCGGATGCCGGCAGCTGGTATGAAGTCGTATCCCCGGATCTTCGTTGTCAAATACGTTTTGATTTTTGGCTATGGCCCAATTTTGTCAGCAATCATACGTGGGTCTGTTCCTTCTTACGCTCCCATGTCTCTAACTGCGAGAGACTAATATAACCGTAACGAAACGGTTGATTTTAGCCGTAACAGAACGGTTGTGGGCCCCTTCCTCAAGACCGAACGTCCGCGTTCAGGTCCGAAATGAGGTCCCTACCGGTGCGCACTCGAAGTCGTTTCGAGTAGCGAGACACGAGCTCTTCTGGGACGTGAGTCCGCGCGGTCCAGGTGGGCTTGTCGTAATCCGCCCACTTGATGAGGAACTCCGGAGTTCCATCCTCCATGACCCGGTGCTTGAGCAGCCGTTCTACTGCGAACTGCGTCCCCTCCCTGACCTTGACGGCAAGGTCACTGGGTGTAGTCGTGCTCGCCCGAGGCTCGTTCGCCGGTGGAGGTGAGTACACGCAGCGGTCTGCGGAGACGCGCTCGGTCACACCATCGCGGTCGATCGTGATGGTGCGTTTGTCATTCGCGAGCACTCGGTACGGTCCGACTGCCGGTGATGCGAGTTTGTTCGACGTCTTCCCCCCATCGGAGGGGTTCAGGTACACGTAATTCCCGGGCTTAAGACGTGCGTTAATTCTTCGAACGCGCTTGTCGAAGTCGCGTTTGTATCGTGCTTGGGTCCGACGCAAACTTCCCTAGGCTTTTTGTATCGTATCGTCCAGCGTTTTTAGGAACTCAGCTCGCTGATTCCCCCTGTCGGCAGGGGGAACGCCATCATCGACTCTTCGAAGGGAGAACTCTGGCGGTGGCCTGCTGAGCACGAGCTCAAACGGCGTGGTGCGTGTGGTGCGATGTACGTGGGAGTTGTACGCATACGTAAGCGGCCCCACGTACACATCCCAGTCGTCTTGGTGCTCGCCTACGTAGTTGCGCAGCATTGAGGCGATCTTTTGGTTGTATCGCTCGACTTGTCCGTTCGTCTGCGGATGGTATGCCGACGTATATAGGTTCGTAATCCCGAGAACCCGGCACGTTCTGTAAAAGAACTTGGCGTTGAACTGCGGTCCGTCATCCGACAGTAACGTGAGCGGGACGCCGTACTTAAATACCCAGGCGTCGCAGAACGCGACTGCGACGGCGTATGCGGTAATCGTACGTAGCGCGACGACCTGCGTAAGCTTAGTGAACCGGTCGGTAATTACGAGCAGGAACCTTTTTCCTGCCTTCGTCTTGGGGAGCGGACCCAGAATGTCGATAGCCAGGCTCTCGAGCGGCCGAGTTGCCAGGAACAACCTCAAACGGTTGAGGTGTTTCCGCAACTTAACCCAGTTCATCGCGCACGTCCGACACCCCGGCACCGTAGCGGCAACATCTGCGGCGAGACGGGGCCAGTAGTACTCGCGACGTAGCGCGTAGTACATACGGTTCTGGCCCGGGTGTCCCGCGATGGCCGGGTTGTGGCACAGGCGAAGGAGCCTGGCGCGGAGCGTCCGAGGTACCACCACCTGTACGATATCAGGGTCGAATTGGTGTCTCCGCTTGAGCACCCCCTGGTGGTCCTCGAAGAACGCGGAGTCCCGGGACTCTGACTGTCGTGCCAAAACGGTTTGGCAGAAGTCATCCACGCGTTGCTCCTCGGCGATCTCCTCAAACGTAAGAGGGGCCGGTAGGTCGTCCTGCGGAGGAGCGACCGTGGAGGCGGGCGCCCCGACTTCGGGTTCTTCGGCGCGTTCGAGATCAACGGCGTCGAACTCGTTGTTCTCCTCCCATAACGGACTGGGTCCTTGGAGAACGGGGGCTTCATCGTCGCCCCTTGGTTCGTCGCGCGTTCGGACGCGGGACCTTCTTCGTCGTCCAGCTTGGCTTCGCGTCGTCGCGAAGACGTGTTCGACCTCGTGGTCGCAATTTTCGGTACAGACGTGGTCTGCGACCTCGTTCGATACGTCTCGAACGGTTGTACCCGCGTCGAAGGTGGGGATGTCGTCATCCACTTCGATGGCCGGGCGGGGGTCGCCGGCGACTCTTGACGACACGAGGCGTGACAAGGCGTCCGGTACTTGGTGCACGCGCCCGGGGCGGTACTGGATTGTGAAATCGTATTCAGCCAGACGTAGCCGCCACCGGGTGAGCCTTCCGGAACTCTCCGTGAGGGACATGAGCCACCTCAGCGCGTCGTGATTCGTCCGGACGGTGAACTTCGTGCCTTCAACGTACGGCCGTAGTGTGCGGACGGCCCACACTACGGCGAAGCACTCGCGTTCCGTGGCGCTGTAGTTGCGCTCGATGTCGTTCAGCGAGTAGGACCAATAGACTACGGGGCGCCAATCGTTTGGCTGGTCGTGCTCTTGGAGCAACGTGCAGCCCAACTGGTAGGCGCTCGCATCGGTGTCGATCATGTACGGACGGCCGTACCGCGGAAGGGCGAGGATCGGCGGAGCGATCATGGACTTCTTGAGGTTCTCGAACGCCTCCCGTTGCGCCTCCGTTGGGTTTTTGAAGTCAGGATCCGAATCCTTACGCGTCATGTCGGTCAGAGGACGGGCTATCTTCGCGAACCCCTTAACGAATCGGCGGTATACGTTGCACGCCCCGAGGAACGAGCGCACTTGCGTCAGCGTCCTCGGGAATGTGAAGGTCTTGAAGGCGTCGGCCGCCGTATCGGCCATACTTAACTTACCTGGGGAAATGACGTACCCCAGGTAGTGTACCTTCGGTTGAAAGAAGCTACACTTCTTCAGCTTAAGGGAGATTCCGGCACTCCGCAGCAAGCTCAAGACAATATCGAGATGCTTCGCGTGTTCTCCGTGCGTACGTGAGAACACGATGACATCATCCAGGTACACGAGGCATATTTGCCAACGTACGCCAGATAGGATGATGTCGAGTGCGCGTAGGAAGGTGGCTGGTGCCCCTTTTAGTCCGAACGGCATGCGCAAGTGGCGAAACGTGCCCATGTGCGTAGTAAACGTGGTCTTATCCCGGTCTTCCGGAGCGACCGGGATCTGCCAATAACCGGAATTGCAGTCTGTAGCATAAACACCCCCAGCGGAGAGGGGTGTATGCACAGCTCGACGTAGACCCCGTCCGATCGGGAAGACGGGGGTGAAGCAGGACACCAGCTAACGGCACCGGGCCGCAGGCCCGGGTAGCGTGGTAGAGCGGGAACGGGGAGGACGCCGGTACGCGCGAGCGGTTCGACGCCTCGACGCCCCGGCGCGGTACTGGGTAACGATCCAGTACCGACAGGCGGAGGCGGAGCCGGCTCGTGGGCGTACCGCGCGCGTCCTCAACCCGCGCTCGGTGCCGATCTAAGGTAGTTAGCGAACGCTACCTTAGAAATAAGCGGGCAGTCGGACCTTGACGGTCGGTGGGTGACAAGTCCGTGCTTGTTCCCTTTCGCCGCCGTCGGTCCGCTCCATATTTAATATACAAAACAATCTATCATAACACTACAGTACCGAGGTACTGTAGTGGGCTACTGTAGTGCAGGTCGGCCTGCACTGTAATACTGTCAGCTATGTCGAGGCTGACAGTACACGTATTACCCGTGGTGCGTGCGCGCTTCGTTCGCGCGTGGTACACGTGTGCACGTGTATGCGCGTGTCCGTTGTCCCCGTGGTGTACACGTGGAGACGCGTGGTTGTACTGTAGAGCGTCGAGCTCTACAGTAGGGGATCCTGTTGTTGATCCAATCTAACTAAAAAGCCCCCAGGGGGGGTTATACTACACGGCCCCCCCCACAAGTGTGAACGTCCGCGTTCACATGTGCTTGTAGGGTGACTCGTGCTTCCTTCGCAGACTCGATCCTCGTTTCCCTATCGCCCCCCCGCCTGCGTTCGTTCCTCACTTCCTCGTGCGTCGTGCTCTCCGTTCTTGTTCACCCCTTCCGTTGGCTGTCGTCCTGTCCGGGGCGACGATCGCGTACAAGGCACTTCGTGCGGCGCCTTTACGGGTCGCGCCTCTCCCCTCGCGGTTGCCGGCGGTCGTCACTCTGCGTGCCCATCATGCTGTTCGAACATGGCTCTCTTCGTAGAGCAACGGGAGGCGCGAGAGTGAACGGCTCCTCTCGTACGACCGCAGCGTCCGATGCGCGGAGGTCCGTCCGGTGTGTGATCGGCATTCACAATTGCGCTCGCGACGGTCGCCTCACTGGGGCGCCACTCCCCATCGGGGAAGTGCGCGGACGCGTAGTCGTTCGCTACCCTTCTTCTTGCCGCTCGCCGTCGAGGCAAGAGCGCGAAGACGCGAAGTCCGTTTTCTATCTGGCGTACCTCGCCTTCGTGGCGGGCGCGCCGGCGCCATCGGCTCCCGCCGCACGGTTCGCAGCATTATACCGGCGCGAGCGGGGGCGCTCCGGGGCCTGTGCCCGGGCGGTGGCGGTCGGTACAGCCCCCCCCCCGTCGTACTGTAGACTTGTCGGCCCTCGCCGTCGGTGGCGAGGGCGCAGCGCGCGACGACGCGTGACGACGGTCCTTATCCTTCGGGGCCCTCGCCACCGATAGCTAGAGCGCCGCGCGCGACGACGCCCGACGACGATCCTTATCCTTCGCGACCCTCGCCACCGATGGCGAGGGTGCGGCGCGGGACGACGATCCTTAGCCTTCGCGACTCTCGCCACCGATGGCGAGGGCGCGGCGCGGGACGACGATCCTTAGCCTTCGCGACTCTCGCCACCGATGGCGAGGGCGCGGCGCGGGACGACGATCCTTAGCTTTCGCGACTCTCGCCACCGATGGCGAGGGCGCGGCGCGCGACGACGCGCGACGACGATACTTATCCTTCGCGACCCTCGCTACCGATGGCGAGGGCACGGCGCGCGACGACGCGCGGCGCGGTCCTTATCCTTCGCGATCCTCGCCACCGATGGCCAGGGCGCGGCGTGCGACGACACGTGACAACGGTCCTTATCCTTCGCAACCCTTGCCACCGATGGCGAGGGCGCGGCCCGCGACGAATGCGCGGCGCGGTCCTTATCCTTCGCGACCCTCGCCACCGATGGCGAGGGCGCGGCGCACGACGACGCGTGACGACGGTCCTTATCCTTCGCAACCCTCGCTACCGATTGCGAGGGCGCGGCGCGCGACGAATGCATTCTCTTTGGCCCCCTCGTCGTCGGCGGCGAGGGCTCGTAGGGCAGCGCGGTGTCAGCGCGCGCGGCGGAGCAGCATCGCGCGGGCGGAGGGAGGGAGCGGAGACGCGGGGCCGGTAGTGAAGGCAGGTGCCGCGAGCGCGTGCGCGTTTCTGTCCGGCAACTGCTGCAGAGCGCATTCTCTACAGTGCGACACGCATGCGCGCGCGCTGTCCAGCCCTGCACGTGCGCAGAAGCGCATTGACCTTGATTAAATGCCCCAAAAAAATAATTCCAAAAAATAATTTTCCCGCGAAAATGTATTTTTGCCAAAAAATTAGTCCCCGCCCGTGGGGTGGTTATTGCCAAGTGTCGGGCGCGACGCACGTATCGCTGCCCTGTCATTGATTACATGTGGCTCGGTGGCGCTTCCCGCACGTGCCACCCGCGCGTGGCTGTGTAATTTCCCATTCACCCTTAATTTCATCTGTTTTTAACCTTCTGCCGTCGGTGGCGGCGGTTTGCCAGAACGGTCTGTACCGAATTTACAGTGCGTACCGCAGGCTGACGATGAGGCGGGTCGACAGTTGTGGCACGAGTTCTGCGCCGACGTATTAATTGCGCGTCGGGCTTGTTCACTTCGTCCTCACTTGGTCCGTACCTTGAGCATGGGTACGCCTCCATTGCTCCTCGTGCCTTATTTTAGGCGCCCCGTACGTTCGCGTACTCACGCACCGGCGCCAGGTTATCGAGGCGACCCTTTCGGTGGGCATGGCACGCTACAGAGCGCGTGAAATCCCACGCCCTACCCCGTGAGTTGGCGTTTAACAATTGGCGATTCGAGAGTTCATGCAGATCGCTGCTGCGCCCCTGTGGCTGCGAGGGGATGCGGGACCCCCTGACTCATGCTGTCTTGTTAATACCCCTGTGGGCTACCGCGGTTCTGGTCCGTATTGTCGGCTGGGAGGGTCCGTTGTTCTTCTCCGTTAGTTGCCGCTTCCGCTGGGATTGTCATATGGCAGCCCGTACTGCTTGCTGTCACGCGACTTCTTCGCGTTTGCGTGCTCCTTTCGAGGATCTTCGTCCGGTGTTGCTCCTGGAGTCGTGTGACTCCCTCCCCGTCGGGGGAGGTTGGAGGACCGGTGTCCTTGCCCCTTTATCGGAATTTTGCCTAACCGCGGTCGGTTACCTTTATCCCAAAAGGAGCGGTTGGGGGCCCCCTCCTCAAGCGTGAACGTCCACGTTCACGTTTGGGTTGAGGTCCATGCCGGTGCGTCTCCGGAGGCGTTGGGCGTAACGAGACACCAACTCCTCCGGGACGTGAGTCCGCGCAGTCCAGGTGGGCGTGTCGAAATCCGCCCACTTGATGAGGAACTGGATAGTTCCGTCTTCCATATCCCGGTGCTTCGGTAGTCGCTCGACAGCGCACTGTGTCCTCTCTCTGACCTTGTCGGCGAGGTCAGCTGGGGTTGTTGTGCTCGCCCGTAGTGCGTCCGTCGGCGGTGGCGCGTATACGCAACGATCTGCGGAGACCCGCTCAGTGACCCCATCACGATCGATCGTGATGGTTCGGTGGTCGTTCGCGAGGACGCGGTAGGGTCCGACTGCGGGGGACGCGAGCTTGTTCGAGGTCTTCCCCCCGTCGGTGGGGTTGAGGTATACGTACTCTCCCGGATGGAGTCGCGAATTGATCCGTCGTATGCGCTTATCGAAGTCGCGCTTGTAGCGAGCCTGCGTCCGTCGCAGGCTCCCGTAGGCCCTCTGGATTGTCGAATCCAAGGTCTTGAGGAATTCGGCACGTTGGTTCCCCCTGTCGGCAGGGGGAACGTCACCGTCGGCTCGTCGAAGCGAGAACTCCGGCGGTGGTCTGCTGAGCACGAGTTCGAACGGCGTCGTGTTGGTGTTGCGGTGTACGTGGGAGTTATACGCATACGTAAGCGGCCCCACGTACATGTCCCAGTCATCTTGATGGTCGCTCACGTAGTTGCGTAGCATCACAGCGATCGTTCGATTGTATCGCTCGACTTGCCCGTTCGTCTGGGGATGGTACGCCGATGTGTACATATTAGTTATCCCCAGAACACGGCACGTGCTGTGGAAAAACTTGGCATTAAACTGCGGTCCGTTATCCGACAGCAACGTGCGTGGGACGCCGTACTTAAGCACCCACGATTCGCAGAACGCAACTGCGACGGTGTATGCGGTTATCGTGCTAAGCGCAACGACTTGCGTCAGCTTGCTAAAGCGGTCCGTGATCACGAGCAGGAACCGTTTTCCTGACTTCGTCTTGGGGAGCGGCCCCAAGATGTCGATGGCCAGACTCTCGAGCGGCCTCGTAGCTGGAAACAATCTCAATCGGTTGAGATGTTTCCTCAGCTTGACCCGGTTCACCGCGCAGGTTCGACAACCTCGCACCGTGGCGGCAACATCCGCGGCCAGATGGGGCCAGTAGTACTCGCGACGTAGCGCGTAGTACATACGGTTCTGGCTCGGGTGCCCTGCGATGACCGGGTTGTGGCACAGGCGAAGGAGCCTGGCGCGGAGCGTCCGAGGTACCACCACCTGCACGATAGCAGGGTCGAAGAGGTGTCTCCGTTTGAGCACCCCCTGGTGGTCCTCGAAGAACGCGGAGTCCCGGGACTCTGACTGTCGTGCCAAAACGGTTTGGCAGAAGTCATCCACGCGTTGCTCCTCGGCGATCTCCTCAAACGTAAGAGGGGCCGGTAGGTCGTCCTGCGGAGGAGCGACCGTGGAGGCGGGCGCCCCGACTTCGGGTTCTTCGGCGCGTTCGAGATCAACGGCGTCGAACTCGTTGTTCTCCTCCCATAACGGACTGGGTCCTTGGAGAACGGGGGCTTCATCGTCGCCCCTTGGTTCGTCGCGCGTTCGGACGCGGGACTTTCTTCGTCGTCCAGCTTGGCTTCGCGTCGTCGCGAAGACGTGTTCGACCTCGTGGTCGCAATTTTCGGTACAGACGTGGTCTGCGACCTCGTTCGATACGTCTCGAACGGTTGTACCCGCGTCGAAGGTGGGGATGTCGTCATCCACTTCGATGGCCGGGCGGGGGTCGCCGGCGACTCTTGACGACACGAGGCGTGACAAGGCGTCCGGTACTTGGTGCACGCGCCCGGGGCGGTACTGGATTGTGAAATCGTATTCAGCCAGACGTAGCCGCCACCGGGTGAGCCTTCCGGAACTCTCCGTGAGGGACATGAGCCACCTCAGCGCGTCGTGATTCGTCCGGACGGTGAACTTCGTGCCTTCAACGTACGGCCGTAGTGTGCGGACGGCCCACACTACGGCGAAGCACTCGCGTTCCGTGGCGCTGTAGTTGCGCTCGATGTCGTTCAGCGAGTAGGACCAATAGACTACGGGGCGCCAATCGTTTGGCTGGTCGTGCTCTTGGAGCAGCGTGCATCCTAGTTGGTAGGCGCTCGCATCGGTGTCGATCATGTTCGGTCGTCCATGCCGAGGCAACGCGAGGATCGGCGGAGCGATCATGCACTCCTTAAGGTTCTCGAACGCCTGGAGTTGATCCTCGGTAGGATTATCGAAGTCAGGATCGGAATCCTTGCGCGTCATATCCGTCAACGGATGGGCTATTTTCGAGAAGCCCTTAACGAAGCGGCGATATACGTTACACGCCCCGAGGAACGAGCGCACCTGCGTCAGCGTCCTCGGGAACGTGAATGTTCGGAAGGCGTCGGCCGCCGTATCGGCCACGCTCAACTTACCTGGGGAGATGACGTGCCCCAGGTAGTGTACCTTCGGTTGAAAGAAGCTACACTTCTTGAGCTTGAGGGAGATGCCGGCACTCCCTAACAAGCTCAAGACAGTGTCGAGATGCTTCGCGTGTTCTGCGTCCGTACGCGAGAACACTATGACGTCATCGAGATAGACGAGGCATATTTGCCAGCGGACTCCGGAAAGGATAATATCCAATGCACGTTGGAAGGTGGCCGGTGCCCCTTTTAGTCCGAACGGAATGCGCAGGTGGCGAAACGTGCCCATGTGCGTCGTAAACGTGGTCTTATCCCGGTCCTCCGGAGCGACGGGGATCTGCCAATAACCGGAATTGCAGTCCAACGTCGTAAAGACGGCTGCATATCCTAACGAGTCGATGCAGTCGTCCATCCGGGGCAGCGGATACGAATCCGCTGCCGTCTTCGCGTTGAGACGCCGGTAGTCCACGCAGAACCGAAGAGAGCCGTCTTTCTTCGGGACGAGCACCACCGGGGACGCCCACTCGGTGCTCGCGGGTTCGATAACCCCTGCGTTCAGCATTTGGTTGACCTCCATGGCAACCATCTCGCGCATGGCGGGCCCCTTCCGATAGGGCATCGAACGAATCGGTTTCGTTCCCGGTTCGAGAGGGATGCGGTGCTCTGTGGCTCGGATCGTTCCGAGCGCACCGCTCCACAGACTCGAATGCTCACGGAGCATCTCGAGTACGTGGCCACGGAGCTTGTCATCGTCGATGTATGACAAGTCCACCTCTTTTTCCCAATCCATCGGTGGATTTTTGGGATCGTTTTTGTGGGGGCTTACGGTGCTTCCCGCCGTCGGTTGGTCTCCAGGTGGCCGATCGTCCGTACCCATCTGTTCGCTCCTAACGCTCTCTAGCTCATCGGAGCTTGGTCGTCCAGCTCTTGCCTTCCCGACTTGATCGGTCAAGTCGGTCAGGTGTAGCACGTGTGCGACCCCCTCGGCGACGCGACATTCGGGCGTCAGGATCGCGAGGGGGTTTCGCGTCGCATACCCTACGACGGTGTGCTTCGGAAGCCGCCTTTCCCGTCGCGAAAAGTTCGCGACGAGGACGTCGAAGGTCTGATTCGGCAGTACCTCGACGACGCCGTTCGTCAGCCTCACTCCATGTCGGTGTTGAAGTGACGGCTTCGGCTCCATGAATACGAGGCCCCTCCCCGCAGTGGTGACGCGCACTCGGGCTTGCGACCTCGCGGGGATGGTGACCCAGCGGGCGATTCGGATCGCCTGCGGGGCCTCCTCTCGTACATCGGGCCGTCTCGTCTGGCGTCCGCTACGCCTGGTACGGGGAGTCCGCTCCCCTTTTCCGTCGACGATGGCAACAGAGCCGCCTTGGTGCTGCTCCATCCCTTGAGCCTCGATGTCGATACATCGCACGTGCGTATCGATGAAGGCCGTGCCGAGGAGGACCGGCACGGCGAGCTGGTCCGCGACTAAGAACGGAATTCGGAACACCGTGTTCCTCAACCGCACAGCCAGGCGGACGACGGCCGAAAGCTTGAGGGGGTTGCTATTCGCGCCTGCCAGTCGTGGCAGAGGTGCGTCGTGCACGACGTAACGCGTCCAATCGGGGGTAAGGTCGGCCTTCCTCACCAGATTATACCCCGAGCACGTATCAACGGCGATCGTGCGGGGTTTAAATGCATTTCCCTCTGTGGCTGTCGAGCCGAGGACGTTGTAAATCTTCGACGTCATAAGGCAAATGACGCCGTCGACAACCTTCGGGGCGACCTTATCGGTGAGGTCGTTCCGCCGGGGCCTTCGATTTCGGTGCTGGCCCCGCTTGCGTTTCCTTCTCCCCCTTCCTTGGGGCGTCCGCGGATCAGTGACGCCCCCCGGATTATTCGAGTCCGTACGACACGAACCCTTCTCCGGCGACCTTGGGCTCGCGGGAGTCAGGGGGTCGACCGAATCTTTTCGGTCGTCGTTGCCCCCGTCGCCATTGTTACGCCTCCCCGGGACGTGGGCTGTCCCGGTGTCTTGTCCTCCTAACGTCGGGCCTTCGGAGGCCTCGACGTGCGCTCCCTCCTGTATCGGCATTACAGGAGCTCCCGTGCTCGCCTCCGGTAGCGGGGGATGTATTATCGGACAATACCCCCCGTGTCTTCGGCGAGCACGCGGGGTCGGGTCTAGTTCGTGGGGAAAAGACGGCTCACGCGACCGCGTGTACGTAACCGTCTTTACCCTTTTTTGGAACTACCCGTGCTATCGGAGCTAACCTCCTGGCTATCGACAGCCAGGTCTTCTTCCGGTAGCCGGCCGCGTGGGTCGGGACGATTCCCCCACTGCGGCTCGGCGGCCGTGGCGAAGTATTCGGGTACTTCCGGGCCTTGACCTGCGGCGTCCGGTCGTCGCAGGATATGGGGGACGAAGCGAGTCGGCTCGCCTTCGTGACCCTCTGTGGGTAGAGGGTACGGATCCTCTACCCAGTCTTGCAGGTACATTATCGCATTTTGTACCTGTTGGGGTAACCGAGAACGGTCTCCGTCCCCTCTCTCTCCTTGGCGCGGGTACCTTGTGTCCGCCTGCCGGTACGCGGGTCGATCCCGACGATCGACTTCGTTACGACGGTACCCGCCTCCACGGGGGGCGAAGCGTGCGCCCCCACCCGATCGGTTCGGGAAACCTTGACGCGGGGGACGGCCCTCGCCCGCCGCCTGCCGGAGGAGATTACGCGCACCGGGGCGCGTCTCCATCTGGTAGCGGTAGTTCCTGTGCGCCGTGAACATTCGTTGTTCCGGCGACAGGAACGGGCACGCGTACATGGCATGCCCGTACGTACGGCATAGCCAGCACACGTACGCGCTGCCGTCCGTTGAGGCGAACGTCGTCGCGTGCCGCACCTCCTCATCGGTGAGGAGGGGCACGCGAGGCGCTTCGCCTCCTGCATCTCAATTCGATATGTCGAGCTCTGCGACCCGGGGGTCCGTACCCCTTGCCACTCTTGGAGTGGCCGCGAACGCGGTCGCGTAACTCGATGTCGTTCCGGTCGACATCGGTGAGGGGGTTCGTGCCCCCACGGGCCCTGGTCCTTGCGTAATGAGGACAGGGTCGGCCTGCCACTCATCCTCCCCGATATGGAGGGTCGAGGCGGGCGAACTTGTCGCGGCGGACTTCGTAGTCCTGCCAGCCCTCCCTGCCGGTTTCGGATCCGGCAGAGGTAAACCGCGCCGAGCGCGGTACGTCGTACCTTCCGCCGTGGCGAGACGGAGGATGGTCGGGAGATCGGTCTTCTGACTGCCTGGCAGCCTTTGCACAGTTTCGGATACTGCGGCACGGGTTGCCGGTGCGAGTCCCCGCACGAAGTAGTGCGGGAGGGACTGTTCGGAGAAGACTGCCGTGCATCGGAGCGCGGCAGTCTCGAGTCGGTCAGCAAACGTGCTTTCCGTCTCATGCGATTGCTGTCGTGCCGTAGCGACGGCGTCGTACGCTTCACCTAACACGTCGTCCGTGAGGTAGCGTTTCAAGAATTGATTCACGAGCCCCGGCCAGCTCACGTCTTCGTGGAGCTGGCCGGCGCGGAGGCCACGCATCGTATAACTCGTATACAGGCGCTCCGCGTCGCGCTCGAGGAAGTGCGCGAGGACTCTCACCGCAACACCTTCGGTCAGGTGTTGCGAGTTGAAGTTTATCCGAATATCCTTCAAGAACGGCAGCAGCTCGATCGGGTGCGTACCGTCAAAGCTCCTCATCGTGGGACGGATCCCACGACAGCGTTTGACGTACTTCGCGATCCGTCCCGCGTCACCCGAGGTAACGAGCCTCGAGGTGTTATCCAAGCGGTACATACGATAGTCAGCAACGGCGCTGAACTCTTGGATCATCGTATGTACCGGCTCGAGCCCGGGTTCAGCGGGACCCAGCGTGCCGAAGGAAGTAACCGGTAGCGTACGGACGTCTACCGGACCTGGATGCTCGGCGTAACTCGCCGGCGGGTAGCCGCCCCAGCGGGGATCGACGGAGAACATCGGTTCCCCGGATCCGCGGGCGGCTCCTCCAAGGTCCTGTTCGTCCGCGTACGATACGCGGTCCATTTGCCGCCTACTTCCGGGGATAGGCGGCAATGCTTGGGTCTCGGACGCGAGATTCGCGCCCATCGGAGGACGGTTTCCTTCTGCAGTCCGACTAGTGTCGGCGCCCGTCGGACGCCAACCTTCCGGAGCGACGGCGCTCGGAGGTACGGCACCGCCGGGCCCTCTCGTGGGGGCACCGGGCAGCCTTGCGGCCATGGTCCGTTCCATGTCACGAGCACGCTGTCGCGTAGCGTTGAGCTCGGCGGAGAGGTGGGCGAACGCACCCAACTGTTCTGCTGACGGGGACGGTCGATCGTCGGGACGTCTCGTCGAGGTCGGCCTCGTGGGGTGACCTTGCCCGTGCAGTACGGGCTGTGCGAGGCGTGAGTCTTCGACGAGCACCAGTCGCGAGTGTAACTCGTCGACTAGTGCTCGGAGATTCTCCAAGGACTGGCTGACTCGATCGAACCTCCCTTCACGTAGGGAGCGGAGCTCGTCCATACATCGCGAGTAGACGGCGTCCGTCACGTCTATACGGAGTGAAGTACGGACTTCCTCGATGTAGTCAGCTATGCGATCGAACATCGCAGCCGCTTGTCCTTCGGGGGACTCGGGCGACGGTTTGCGGTCTCGGAGACCGGCGTCGCCGTCGCCGAACGGCGGTGATGGTGCATGCATAGCGGCCGCCCTCGGATCCGCCTGTTAGGACCGGATCGAGGTGGCGTATTCTTGACTCATCTCAACGCGTACGGACGCGGAGGAAAAAGAAAGTCTTCTCGGAAAGATCTCGGGGTCTTCTAGGTCGGGAGACCACTGTAGCATAAACACCCCTAAACGGATAGGGGTGTATGCTTAGTCCTGGAACACCCGTACGTACGAGAAGACGGGGGAAGTCGGACCAGCTAACGAAACCGGAGCACGGGCCCGGGTAGCGTGGTAGAGCGGGATCGGGGGGAGGACGCGCACACGTGCGGGCCGATCTACGCCTCGACGCCCCGGAGCAGCGCTGCCTTACGTTCCAGCGCTGACGGGCGGAGGTGGATCTAGGCTCGCTCGCGTGCTTGCGCGTCCTCAACCCACGCTCGGTCTCGCCTTAAGGTAGCTAACGGAAGCTTCCTTAGGATAGGCTGGAAGTCAGACCTAGGCCGTAGGTCGTGGACAAGTCCGTGCTTGTCCCCCCTTCGCCGCCGGTCCGCTCCGTTATTTAATATACAATCAGTCTATCGTATCTTAGTACAGTACGTACTGCACTATGCGGTACTACAGTAGTCGGCACTGTCAGCGGACAGGGCTGACTGTATACGCGTCGTACACGTATGGTACACGTGGGGGCGCGTGCGCCCCTACACGTGTGGTACAGGCCTTCTGTAAGGTCCGTACCTTACAGAGCCGGATCCAATTTCTAATCTAATCCTTTTGGTAGTTATACTACAGAGCCCACTTCCTCAACGACTTCGGTGCCCAAGCCAAACTCTGCCACACGCATCGCGATTGCGGCACTAATCCCGATTCGTTTTCGCGCTTCAGGTCGGTCGCGATCGGTCTTGTTCATGTACGCAGTAACCATGGCAGACACTAGCGGGGAACGCGTCGGAGAGGGTAGCCCTTGAGTCTCATGGAAACGGGAGACAGCGCTGATATAATTGCGAACCGAGCTTGGACCTACCCTACCCTCCAGGTACATGTAACCCAGGAAAGCGAGCACGTCTCCTTCGTTTGCAGGCAGCGGATCTCGACCGTCTTCATCACAGAACACCAACCACTTCTTAATCTGACTGCTCCTGTTTGCCCACGTCTGCGCCTTCCACCCATGCGACACCAGCAGCTCCACCGCCACCTCTGCACCCCCCGTCTCCCCTCCCATCCCCGTCCTTGCCAGCACTGCATCCCGGATCCCCGCCGTCCACAACTGCGCTACCCTATCCTTGCCAACACTAATTCCCATGCGGCGTTCACTGGGCGTGAGCTTTGAAGCAACGGGGGCCCGTGGTCGGAAGGGCGATGCACGATGAGCTCCTCTGCCAGCCCGCGCAAGCGCGCGTACCATGCTTGCGCTGGCCAGTGTGGGGCTATCAGCACCCCCTTTCCGCCCTCGGCCTGAATCTTCCTCACCACGAGTGGAAGGAAATCGAATGGCGGATTCCAAAGACGCGCAAGCCCATCCCCCCAATACTCCCCCATCTGCGTCAGAGCGTAGTTTTTCCTGGCCACCAGCGTTTCCCAAACCGGGCGATCTTTGAAGACGACCTCGTCCAAGCGGTATTCGTGCAACAAGCGGTCCGTAGCTCGTGCGTCTCCCGGGTCCCACGTTCGGGAAAGGGCGTCTGCGTAGCGATTCACGGCCGACGGCAATCAGCGCGCCTCTATTGTCACCCCCAGCACCACGAGCATCTTCTGCAGCCGACGAATCTCGGCCATCATCGGCTTTGAAGCCGAGACCATGGCTTTCAGCTCGTAGACGACTGCTTAGTTGTCCTCGTGTAGCAGCAGCCGCCTCACGCTCGGCTGGGAGACGTAGTCGGCGAAGTGCCTCTGCAATAGAAGCCTCACTGCCCTTAACTCCCTCAGCGTTATACTTGTCGCCCGATCCTCGGCCGTCCAGAAACCACGACGCTCCCACAAACCCGGTGACCCAGCCTCCTCCTCGTCGCCTAGGGTCCCACGTCGGCGGCATCGGTGTGCATCGTTGCATGCGGGTCCAGCCTGTGGATGTCCCTGCCTTCTCCACGCGCCAATGAACGCCAATGTCGCAGGTCGCGCAGCGACTGCCGACAGAGGCGAACGCTACCCCGGCAACGTTTCTTCCTCTTCTCTCCCACCAGAGCGCCGTCCATGGTGTCCGAAACGCTTTCGGGGCCTCCGCCCCTGGCCCCCCCGCTGGGGGCGGAGCCCCCAGACCCCCGGCTCCGCGCTGCGTCGCTGCGGGCGTACTACGGGGGGGCTCGCTTCGCTCGCAACAACACCCCCCTTTGTACTTGGCCCTCGCTCCTCGCGCTCCGCCAACGCCATGTCGAAGTAAAGCGAGCGGGTGTAGAAGCGCGCGAGCGGCAATGCCAGCGTAAGGGAGACCACGACGCCACAGAAGTGCCGCAGCCTTTCCAACGACACCCAACGGCGGTTTCGTTGAGCGAGTAGCAGTAGCTCCTGTGCCAATCTTAGAACCTTCAAGCGCCTCGTCTCCGAAATGTAAACCTTCATAGCCACAGTGTCCACATGCACGCCCCAATGGTCTAAACGCTGCGCTCCTCCGCAAAAACCTTTCGACGGGTGCCGCACTATGCCCAGCCGCGCAAATAGTGCGTCCAGACGGCGCCGAGCAAGCGCACAGTCCTTCTTCGTAGCGGGCCGCGTTGCGGGCGAGGGCGACAGCAGGAAGTCGTCGATATACGGGAACACTCGGTAGCGGTGCCTCTCCCGCAAATGCCGCACGAGCAGCCGAAACATCTTTGTAAATCACAGCACCGACCTTCCCCATCAGAACGGTAGGGGAACACACCGGTAGAACGAGCCATCGTAGGAGAAAATAAACATATCGCGCATGGATGGATGCAAGTAGAAGTGCCGATATCCACTCTTCACATCCCACGACATCATCATGTCTTCCTTCTGTAATTCCATCGCAAAGGCCGTTACAGTCTCCATCTTCACACTGCCCCGGGGCCAGTGCTTGCTCTGTTGTGAAAATTTGACGACAAAGCGTCCCTTCCTCTCTGCTCTCTCGCCCTGCCAAACGGTAAATGCAGACGATACCATCTTCCCCTCTTCCACGCATCTCTCCACATAATCCGGATCCAGCCGCTCGTAAATCTCGCTCCGGCAACCAGCCTCCAAGTCTTCTTTCCCGAACCTCCTGTCTTCCTCTGATTAGGGATATCGGGCAGCACGACACCCTCTGTAAATGGCACAGCAGGAGGGTCCAGGATCCCATACCGAACAGCACGCACAAGATACGCGCTGGCCTCCAGCTCCGTACGCCATGCATCCGCGCGCAGTGCTACCCCTCTCCAAAGTGGGAGTCCCCCGACTCCCACTTTGTCCTTTTCGCCAAAAGGAGGGCCCGTCACTCTTCCGTGGCAGCCCCTGGGGAGCTGCCATTCTTGCTCGAGGCACGTTGGAGCCTGGCCTTAGCCAACATTTTTGCGGCCTCGGTTTCCATCATGGACGTGAGTGCAGCCCGGGCCGAACGGTAGGACTTTGAGAATACAGCGTCATGCCCTTGCTCGACAAGGAAGGACATCTGTCTCGCGATCTCAACCCCTTGCTCCGTAATGTCCCAAAGTATTGCGCCCGCATAGATAAAACCTCCAGCGCCGCCTTCATAGCATCCTCGGCGAGCACGAGTCTTCTTGTCATATCTTCGATAGTCCCACCATGCGTCTTCGCGGCGTCGAGGGCTGTAAGGCCCAACTCCGTCCAGACGCCAGCAGCATTCAAATACTCCCACTCCTTGGCCGATCGCCGGTCCCGGGAGCGGAGCTCGTTGAGAAAGGCATCTTGAGGTGGCTTGAAGTAGCCCATATGCGGTATGGGTACATGTAGGCCCTGATTGAAGATGCCGCCCTCACCAACCAGTCGGGCAGAATTCAGTTCAGTGACAGCAGTCGCGTAGTCGCGGCGCTCGGGCTTTGCGATCGCCCAGGCTGCACGCCCCACTGCTCCAGCGTCGCTTGCAGCGGTTGGCGCGCGTGTGCCAACCGGCGCGGCGGCCGCCGTGCCGTCTATGTCGTTTTCAGTCATGCTGCCCGGAGTCCTCTGAGTGGACTCTACTAGAACCTGTCACCGCCTCGCGTCGAGGGGAATTTCTTTTTCACAAAAGAGAAATAGACATAGCCGAGAAGTCACGAGACTCTCACCCGGCCGTCGGCGATATGTAGGACAGTGCCCGCTCGGTCGAATGCCAGGTGTCGGCATGTCACTCGCTACTCCCTGGACAGCTTCACCCGCATACACAAGTGTAACCGGACACAACAAATATTATACACGTTGCGACTATTCTGTTGCTGCATGTGACTATTGATTGTGAAATATGATCAAATAGTGAAATCGTTTCTGTAACTCATCGCCCGCACAGCAGGCATGAATTGGCGCGAATGAGGCACACCGCAACGCCTACTGCGCCACGTCTATAGACTACACGACAAAAACAAGAAGCCGAACTCACAACACCCCTCCACTGATCACATATTCTTTTCCTCTTCATATCCCTCTCCCCTTATGGCGCAAGTTAACCCGCCGTCGCCCATCCCCAGTGACAACTCCAACTCGTCTCCATCTCACGATTCCCCACCTACACCCTCCGTTGGAAATCAGCTCAATTCTGTGGACGTCAATCTCGCAGTCAAGGGCAAGGTTGGACGCAGACCTACGTCCAAGCCTAACGATGACCTCATCATCGCCCGAGAGGTTAGCGCTGAACAGGCCCATATTGCGAAATATGGGGAGGTGCCGATGAGCTTTTCCCAGACCGCTGAGCGCGAGAATCAGAATCCGAATCTGAGCGCAAAGGTAACGTGCAAGCGTCTACAAGATCGACTCAAGAAGCTCATGGACTCGTTTCACAGTAAGGAAAACTGGGAGAGGTGAATGTTCGAGATTGGAGGAGATTACGGTGAGCCGGATGAGCTTCTGGGAGCAATGCTCCAGGCGAATGACTTAAAGAGGAACAACGATGAGAGCATAATGGCTCGAGAAGAGAAAGAGGAGCTAAAAGAGCAAGTCGGACGCCTTGTAGCGAAATCATTAGTGCAAAAGCGATCTGGAAGTTCAAGCGGTAGTGGTGAAGACAACGGGGATATTCAGGAGGTGCAAGTCACACGTGGCAACGGAATGGGGAAGCGCAGTAGACTCGATGCCGAAGGAGACAGTGGTGTTTCTGGCCTTGGCGAGTCCTTGAAAGAGTCCAACATGGCGCACATAGCTGTAGAGCGTAAACAGATGGCTTTGGACCGCGAAAGAATGGAAATGGAGCACGCAGAGCGCGCGGAAGAGCACGAAATTAGACGTGAGGGGCACGGGGCGCACGACAGGCTTGCATTTGAGAAGTTCCTGTAGTGCAATACGCACCTGGAAAGGGGGGTGAAAAGAAAGGAAAATATTTGGATATGAAAAGTAGTCCGAGTTGGGGGACACACGTGTGAATAATTGCACAGTTTTAATTTTTAATTGTTTTATTTTATTTAGTTAATTAGTTGGCATTAATTTTGCTGACATTAGATTAGATCTAGGATCTAGCGCCGCGAGCTACTGTAGTGACTCCGGCGGGGCGATATATACATTAGCCCTCTGACCACCAAGTCAGTAAAGGTAACCCGAGTTGCCAGAGTTGAATGTCGCCTTGGTCGAAGTCCGTCTCTACCAAGACGCTCCCTTTTACCTAAGCCTACGGCATCATTTGCGCTCGGGGGTTCCCTTTTTCTTTTTCCTTTGTTTCCCTATTCTTTTCTAATTCTATCTCTATTTTTCCCTTAGTTGTGTTGGTTCCACTGGAGTCGGTTGCGACCAATCCGGTGTAGGTGTTTTAGCCATCGGGCAACACGTCGTGTAGCCCTGCTACTGTTTCAAGTTCCGTCGGAAGGCTGTTGCGACGACGCCTCCGTCGAAGGTCTTACTGTATAAGACAGAGTTGGTACCACCTACCGCGATTGCGATCGCCCTGGTGAGGGTGTTTTTAGCCATCGGGCAACACGTCGGTCGTAGCGCTGCTACACAATTACGATCCCGTGGAGTAGTGCTGAGCAAGCCCCCGTCGAAGACCTTGAATTATACTCAAGGTGCTGAAGACGCTCGTCGAGCATTAGCCTTACAACCCAGCGAACCGCGGTTACATTCTCGTAGACAAGCCCAACCCGCACTCGCCGAGCGCTCAAGTCTTCACAAGTCTCTACCACCATTTTCCTCCCGGGCCGGGCATCTTTCCTTACCCCCCCGTCGGAGTTGAGCTACCGTGGGCCGCAAGCCCACATAAGGGGAAAGGGAGTCTCGAACGCTCCGTAGCGCGTGCCATCTGCAGATGTTGTTGTTGCTGTTGTTTTTCGTCTTTTTATTTGACCGTCGGACTGTGTTCGCGGCCTGCCAGGCACATTGCACTACAAAAGTGGTCTCCCGACCTAGAATTCGTCTACTGTGCAAGAGACCTGATCAAGAATTTTGCCTACGAAAGTCCTGATCTGGAGTTGTGTAGCATAAACACCCCAACGTCGAGGAGGTGTATGCACAGTCCTGCTAGACCCTGATCGGAAAAGGGAAGCAACCCCAGCTAACGGAACCGGGCGAGCCCGTGTAGCGGTGGTAGAGCGGGTACGGTCGGGGACGCGCGCACGCGCGGGCCGATCTACGCCTCGACGCCCCGGCGCAGCGCTGGGTGACGTACCAGCGCTGACGGGCGGAGGCGGATCTAGGCTCGCTCGCGTGCTCGCACGTCCCCTGCCCGCTCGGCTCCTAACTAGATATGGGCTAGTGGGAACCCGTTCTAGAATAAGCGGGGCGAGCTTGACCAGAGGCGTGGGTTCTGGACAAGCTCGTGCTTGTCCTCTCCCCTCCGCCGTCGGTCCGCTCATATTTAATATACAAACCTCTATAATAACACTACAGTACCGAGGTACTGTAGTGGTCTACTGTAGTACAGGTCGGCCTGCACTGTACGGTGTCAGCATCGGTGCTGACAGTACACGTGGTACCGGTGTGTGCGCGCTTCGTACGCGCCGGGTACACGTATGCACGTGTGCTGTGAGGCACACGTGGACACGCTCGGTGGTACTATAGAGCGTCGGGCTCTACAGTAACTAAATCAATCGTGATCTAATCTAAAGAGAGTCCCTCAGGGGGGGTTATGCTACAAGTTGTACTACGAAAGTGGTCTGGGTAACGGAGTCTCTTTTTTATTTTTTGTTTGTACTTTTTTTGTGTAGGTTCGCTTGTACGAGCGATGTCGACAAGCGCCCCCGGGGACGTCGGTCCCGGGGCGAGTAGGAGCGGATCGGCAAGGGCGTCGAGGATCCCGCGAGGTCCTCGCACCCGAAGCCAGGCCAATACGGCCACGGATCCCGAAGGTCAAGAATCCCCGACGGGGATCGAAACCGACAAGGATAACCTATCCTACAGGTTCGACAAGATGGGCGAGGAAATTCGCCAAGAGATGACGAAAAATCTCGAGGCTGAATTAGCCCTCGTCCGGAAGCAACTGGAGTTGCAAGCATCCGAGTTCCACACCGTTTTAGGAGAGCTGTCGGCTCGAGTGGATCTCGTCGAGAAGGAGCGAGGTGAGGCGACGGACGGTCCGGAGCCGGAGGTCCTAGCTTCGTTGAAAATTTCGGTCAAGGACGCAAGGCGCGACGCGAATCAAGCTTCGGAGTCCTTAGGTAAATTTAGGAGCAGTATCGACGACAGGTTTGACCGCGCCGCTCATCGTCTCAAGGACCTTGAACAGGTCGCCGGGCAAGAGCCGCTCCCCACGGGTCGAGAAGGCGACCGTCGATCAAAGAAGGACAAGGCCGCTGTGCAGCGGAGTTCCAAGTCGAAGACTTCGAAGAAGAATCTGCGACGCCGGAGCAAGAGTCACTGTAGTGACGAGCCGGAGGGCCCAGACTCTCCGGCCGAGTCGAACGGCCATTCCGAAGATGGTGACGACGGTTCGTCGAACCATGCCAGCGATTCCGAACATCGTTCAGAGGAAGGAAAAGGAATTTCGCAGGGCAAGAAGATTACCTCCAGACGGGGCGGAATCACTTCGTCCGCCTCGCGGAGAGACAAGGACGCGGAGCCCGAAGATGTCGCAACGCGGCGCGGGCCGCGATGGGAGGAGTTGGAGGAGCTGAATCCGACCAACTACCTCTTTAAGAAATTACTTTCGTACCGAACGTACCGCTTGCGGAACCCGCAGACATATTTGTCAAGTTCCCGGCGGACCGCCGTGCGAAAAATCAGTAGAGATATTCCGCCTAAGGTGAAGAAGGACAACACGTTCACAGGTGAGGACGGGGTCCTTGTGCTGGATTTTTTGGCAAAATTAGTTCAAGAGTTTGATACTCAAGAAATGAACGAGGGGCAAGCGTTCCGCTTGTTGCCCGAATTTCTAAGCGGCATCGCCTTGACGCAGTACACTTCGGTGTCTCAGACGGCCGGGTCCCACCACGGAAAGGTATCCGTTTGGCCGGAGGCCGTACAGTGGTTGTTGAGGAGTTTCGCAACCGACGAGGCGATCCGTCAAGCCGTACTCGCATTGCGAGAGGTTCAGCAAAGACCGTCTGAAGACGAGATGGAATTTTATATCCGTCTGACGGACGCGAGCAATCGATGTGGAAACGTATATTCGATGGAAGAACAAATGACGATGTTTATTGAAGGACTCGATTCGAGTATCAAGCCGATGGTATCTCAATACCGGCAAGACAATCGGGACGCTTCGTTTTTGAGACTAGTTAATTACGCGAAGGCGCATGGCTCGGCGAGCCGCGCTAAGGACAAGAAGACCAAGAAGGTCACGATCCAGACGCCGTCGACGATCAGGGCAGGTAAGAAGCCGAGGGCTTCTTATCCCGGTCGCAAAAGTCAGGTCCCCGTCCATTTAGCCGAGTCAATTTCCGCGTCCGATGAGCGCGGTGCGCACGAAAGTAGCGAAAATCACTACGAAGGAGCGTTAGTAGCCGAAGGCGAGTTCATTGAGCCATCGGAGGGCTATGGACACGAGGACTACGGGGCAAGCGGGTCGTCCACTTTACCGACGGCCACATACACGACGGATTCGTTTTCGGAGCCCACGGATCCCGTGATGATGTTTCGGGGGCGCGGCAACACGCCGGCGCCGCGCATTCCGATGGAAGACAAGGGTACGACGTTTCGAAGGCCAGGCTGGATGGGAAGGCCGCAACGTCAAGGAAGGCCGCCGGCCCGTGCAGGGCCTAGGCCGCAATATCCCTTCAAGACGCACGGACTGGTGTGCTATCATTGTTACGAAAAGGGGCACGTCGCGCCAACGTGCATTCTTTCCCTCCGGGAATGCACCGAGTTTTGGAAAATTACGAGGCGTTGTCTCCGATGGAGAGGTTAGGGATACCCTCGACGAGTTACCTGAAGGTCAAGAATTGGTTCGGTTCGCAGACGGCGAGCACGCCGAGTGCTTCAACGCCGAGGTCGAACCAACCCTTCAGAGGGCCCGCCGCGGGGTCCGCGCCGTCGGATGTGAGAAGGATCCCGCCGCGGCAGGAAAACTAGAGAGGGGAATCTCGCATGAGTCGCGAGAGGCACAGGGTCGACGTACTGTGCCCAGGTCTCAGCCCCGTTCCCCGTCTCTAAGGGAAAAATTAGGCTCCGATGAGGAGGTTGTTGGATTGGTGGATAAGCCCAAAGGGCCAGCTCAAGTCAAGAAAATTTTGAGCCGAGCCCGAGATCATCCGCTGGAAGAAGTTCGAAGACTCTGGTACAGGGTTAAGCGAAGGGAGTGTCCCGAGAAGATTTTGGTTCTTGCGCGAAAAAACTACAAAGTTTAGGCGGACATCGGACCCACAATTGGATTGATGAGCCGGGTGTTGTCTGTTTTAGACACCGGCGCGGGACTAAACCTTGTGCGAAAATCGGAACTCCCAGCTGGAATGGAATCTCTAGTGTCCTACGGACCGACCCAAGACATTGGCGACGCGAACAATAGGCCACTCCGGACTCTCGGCATGATTAGAATGCCTGTGAGGCTTGGAAAATTTGTGGCCGCAGCCGAGTTTATTGTATGCGAAAAACTAGCCGTCCCGCTAAATCTAGGCGCGGACTACTGTGACCGGTTTGTGGAAGCCATTTATCCAAGGAAGAAAACGGTTGAGTTGGCAGATTTCTCGGAGGTTCCGATAGTTACACGGTTCTCGACGAGAACAGGGAAGAAGAATCTCGTCCCGGGAGAGGACGAGAATGATGGAAAGGCGGAGCGAATTTCCCCTAAGGTAACAGTGGCAAGAGCTACGACTATCGAGCCAGGGACGCAACGCGTCGTGGAATGCACCTCGAAGAGGGCGGGCTTGGTTGTGGCTCAGCCGTACTCGTCGTTGTACGAAAGGCACGGGTTGACGTGCACGAATGGTGTCGTTCAGGTTGAGCCTGACCGGCCATTCCGTTTACTCGTTGCGAATTTTAGGACGTACCCTGTCAGGGTGCAAAAAGGCCAAGTGGTGGCAGAATTATTACCGCAAAAAAACGCGCCGCGCTCGAGAGCAAAACCACCATTGGTGAAGTTCTCGGAATTCAAGAAAGGAAGAAGGAAAATTCTCCTAATTCCACCAAGACGCCTACGGGCGAGACAAGATGCGAACCGTCGGATCAAGATCGCGAGGAACAGCAAGGAGAACAGGAGGAAAGGCTCTCCGCGACGGCAACTACGAAGCCGGAGCGGCGGATTGAGCCTCCCCGCCGGACGTGGAGGAACTCGACCTGAGCCACGTGCCGGACCGGCTGCGCGAAAGATTCCGTCGAATGTTGAAAAAGTATTCTCGCATGTGGGATGGGACCCTTGGTGAGATCAACACCACGGTCCACCGGAATGAACTGGCCCCGGATACAAAGCCAATTGCACAAGCTGCCTACCGAGCCGGTCCAAAGGCTCGGGAGGTCGAAGACGCAGAAGTACAGAAGATGTTAGAAGCAGGAGTCATCGAACCGGCGCAGTCAGAATGGGCGTCGCCCGTTTTATTAGTACCGAAGCCGGACGGATCGATGCGCTTTTGCGTAGACTATCGTCGGTTAAACGCGGTAACGGTAAAGGACACGTATCCTTTACCGCGCATGGATGAGTGCCTGGACTCGCTTGGTGACACCAAGGTTTTCTCCGCGTTGGACGCGATCTCGGGATATTGGCAGATGCCTATCTCTGAGCGCGACCGCGACAAGACCGCATTTTCGTGTCAGTCAGGACTGTATAGCTTCTCAAGAATGCCGTTCGGGCTAACTAACCCGCCAGCGACGTTTCAGAGAGCAATGGATATCCTGCTCTCTCCGTTCCGTTGGAAGTGCTGTTGGGTGTATCTGGACGACATAATAATTTTTAGCAAGTCGTGGGAGGAGCACATCGTGCACGTGGATGAAATACTTTCTGTATTGGAGAAGGCAGGTGTGAAGCTCAAGCTTTGCAAGTGTGAATTTTTCGTCGAAAAGATCAAGTACCTGGGCCATGTCGTTCGGCCAGGTACATTGGAAGTGGACGCTGCGCGAACCGTCGCATTGGAACAAGTGAGGTACCCTCAAACGCAGACCCAGCTCAGGAGCTTCTTGGGACTTTGTAATGTCTACCGCAGATTCGTTCCGCATTATGCGAAAATCGCGCATCCGCTCAATCAACTTTTGAAGAAGGGACAACCGGTCCAGTTGGAAGGATTCGACGAATCGTGCGAAAAAGCTTTTCATAAGCTCAAGGACGCCATCTTGGCGCCACCGGTGTTGGCGCTGCCGAAGAAGAACCCACCATACTCGGTAGACACCGATGCAAGCGACTATCAAATCGGCGCTGCATTATTTCAAACACACCCCGGTGCACAACGTAAACCCATCGGGTTCTTTTCAAGAACGTTAGCTGCAGCCGAGAGAAACTATTCTGTATCAGAAAAAGAATGTCTAGCGGTACTTTGGGCCGTACAGACTTTAAGACCATATCTATCTGGCGAGCAGTTCATTGTGCATACCGACCATGCCTCATTGAGGTGGTTGATGAACGTAACCGACCCCAGCGGGAGATTAATCCGATGGAGGCTCCGCCTCTCGGAATTCGATTTCGAAATCAAGTACAAGAAGGGCAAGGCTAACAGCCAAGCCGATGCCCTGTCAAGATTACGGACAGCAGGAGAAACCGTCGACGAAATCAACGACGAAATTCCATGCTTTATGGCCGAACCGGCGGAGGGAACGGTGGAGGACGAGGACAGTTTTGACGCGTTAGACGACATCCTCGCTCTTGAGGAGGGGACCGCCCCTGAGCGCCTCGATCAATTCCAAGCTGTCACTCCGGAGGAGCTCATTCGCGAGCAAGCCGTCGACCCCTTCTGCAACCGCATCAAGGAAGAAATGGAAGCCGGAAAGGTGAGAACGTTCAGCACGGCGACCGAGGAACTCAAAGGAACTCTATGCCGTACGGCGGCGGAGTTTGTACAAGTGGTGATACCACAATCGTTAAGGGACCGCGTCCTAGGGTTAAGCCATTACGCAAAATTGGCAGGCCACCCGGGAGACAGGAAACTTTACAAGACTTTGAGAAGATATTTTTATTGGCCTACGATGGCCCTAGACTGCTATGCAGTCGCAAATAATTGCGCCGCATGTGCGCGGGAAAGGGTGAAGTTAAGAAGAAACACAAAGGAAATGAAGCTGTTCACGCCCAAAGCTCCGCTGGAGTTTGTCGCCATGGACATCCTCGGCGAGCTAATTACAACTAAACGAGGAAATCGGTATATTCTCGTGATCAGCGATCGATACTCGAAACTGGTACGAACCGTACCGTTGAAGAAGATATCAGCTGCGCACATTGCACAGGCCTTCGTTCACCATTGTGTATTCGTGTACGGACCGCCGGTCAAGCTGCTGTCCGACAATGGAACACAGTTCACGGCCCGGTTCTTTCAGAATGTAGGCTGAATTCTTGGCATACGCAATGTGTTCACGACTACGTACCACCCGCAAGCCAACGGCCAAGTTGAGAGGTTTAACCGCACGCTGATTTCCGCGTTGCGAAAATATGTTGGAGAGCATCCCAAGAACTGGGACTTATTTAGCAACGCTGTGACGTTCGCATACAACACACAAGTTCATCGAACTACGAACATTGCGCCCTTCGAGCTGGTGTTAGCTCGGGCGCCGAGAAGCATTGCGTTACAAGCGCAACCAACTTTGTAGAACTTTAGCTCGTTACGAACATACTACCTGAAATGGCAGTCGTGGTTGGAGAGTCTAATGCGAGGCGCCGATAGGAGTTTGCGGAAGGAACAAGCCTGGTACAAGCGAAATTTCGATGCACGCCTTCGCAAGCCGCAATATGAGATCCCACCGGGGTCCTACGTGTTCCTCCGGAAGGAGCAGGGCACAGATAGCGAACCGAAACACAAGCGGGCACAAGTCGCTACAGGACCTTATCACGTCAGAAGATCGGATCAACATACGGTAGTCATTGCCATTGGCGATCAGGAGGAGCGCGTATCGCGAGACAGGGTGGAGTTAGCCCCAAGCCCGATGGACTATGCGCCGATAACTGGCCTACGGCAAGCGCTACAGTTCCTGGGAGAGCCGGAGCTAAACGAAGAAGGAGAGGTCATGGAGGAAGAGGAACGTCCTTACACCCGTGCGCCTACGACGGGGGACCAGGACAATCCAGTTTGTCAAACGCCGACAGCGGAGACACCTCCCGATCCACGCGAGCTCGGAAAGTCCCGAGAAAAGGACGAGTTGGAAGATCTTCAGAAGGGGGAAGGGAACAGTTCAGAGAAAGGAGAAGAAACGGAGAACACGGAATACGTAATCGACCGGGTCGTTGACCACGATTATCAAAATGGTAATTTGATTCTCAAGGTGGAATGGTACGGCTATACGCCCGAGGACGCGATGTGGGAGCCCATTGAGCAATTAACCCGCAATGCGGCCGTCACGTATTTCCGAAAGAAGAAGTTACCCTTGCCGCCGCAAGTCGCGCACGCGCAAGCGGGATAGGCATCGTCAATAGAATTAGCAGGTCAGGGAACACGGAAGAGTCAGAAATTCGAAGCAAAACGGGGCCGCAAGCAAGGAAAGTCGGAGCGAGAGGAGCAAGGCAAGAGAACGCGGAACGCCTTTACAATAAGGAAACGACGAGCGACGCGTTTTAGGGAATTGAAGTGATGCTGGGCCCCCGGACGAGACATTGAGCCTACCGGAAGACGCACCCCCGTCATCGACTGATGCACGCGATAAAACCGCGAGTGAAATGTCGGAACTGTATTGGGGATGGTCCCCATCAGAAGGCTCTCGAGTTGGAAGTGATGCGGTGAACAGCGCCGCGGAGTGAGGAGAAGGGAAACGTAATGACTCAAGCGATTTTGCCTGGGACCGCCGCCCATGAATGAGATGGCCTGCGCGACCAGGCCGTGGAAGGGAAGATTTACTGTAGTCGCAGGCTGAGGTAAATTACCTCCTTGGATACGATCACACGCGGCCGCCGCGCGCACCTGATGTGACGCCTAGATCGATGATCCGCCCTCATGGGGCGTGATTTAATCAAAAAAAATTTTGGGGCTTACTGCTGGTAAGCTGTCAAACGATCAGCACGAGTCGCAGACTGAACTCCGACTATACTCGGAAAATTAACTGCAATTAAGGAAATAGTCCGCACTTGTACGAAACGTCGTTGATAACCCCCACCGCCGATCACACAAATGCTAGGGGCTCGCCCCCGGCGAAGTCGCTATCGATCGCACATGAGAGCACTTGCCAAGTTCGTTCGCAACGCCTAAACCCCGCTCGACGAGCGAGAGGATGGGTCCACATGGACCCCTGCTGCCCTGACTCGCCGACACCACGTGCAAGTACACGGCTACACAACGCGGCGTGAACCATCGCCATTACGGATGAGCTTTGTCGCTCCCGCATCGACGCAACACCACGAGTGACTTACTTACCGGCCTGCCGCCATAACCCCCCACATCTTTCCTATGTTTACGTTTTTGTCTTTGTTATTTTTTTATGTTGTTTTCTTTGACGCACCAAGCGCGAACCCTGCGTCGCGGACGGCGATGGACAAGAGTGGCGAACCGACAATCACCATCAAGCAACCATGCGGTGTGTCACACCGAGAAGAAGAACGAGTTGTTCTGCTTTTCATTGCACCAGGGCGTTACTCCACGAAGTTCCGTCGACCGGCCAGGAGGACAGTATTTTACAAGTAGAGGGCGAAGAGTTCGAAGGACCGAAGTTTATTCGGAAACCGAGGTTATGCTCGTAATGGGAATCCGCTCCCACGAAGCGGTTCTACTGATGGCTGCTCCGTTCTACGACAACGGGAATTTCTAACAACGTTTAGAGCCACCGGCTTGGAAAAAGGGCGAAAATTGGGGGATCGTCATCAAACATGAAGTCCTGACCAACTGAGTGTCAAGAAGTTAAACTGTTCTGTGTACTAAATCGAGGGATAGCGTCCCGAAAATCACAACTAAGTGACTCGAACGCACGGGAGGAAAGGGACACGAAAAGAGAGAAGGGAAACGCATTGTGATCTTTTTATCGTCACTCGGCGAGCTAATTGACGACGATCCGTCTGTTGCTTCTAGCAGCTATTGACACCAAGCCGAGATTGGATTGGAGGAAAATGGAACGAATGTCGACCGTGCAGGTGGCGACGCCGGAACTGAAAAGGAACGTACGCTGCGCATGAAGAGGAGGAAAAAAGGGATTCGAGGAAAGAGGGTGAGGTCGTACGTGCTGGATAAAGAGAATGAATTTAGGATGGAGGATCAAAGCGCTGATGCCAACGACGAAACGGATCGGCACTTTCTCGGGAACATTTGACTGTTGGTGAAGAAGGCTGTACAGCCTCAAAGAAACTGCCGCCGAATGTGAGAAGAAGACGTCGTGTCAGACGGTACGGGATCAGTAGGACAGCTGAAGACAAAGGGGTACCCACAATAGACTTGGAGACGACAACAGCGCAACACAAAGTGCTATTTTGCGACAAAATCGAGGCGCGTGATCGTTGTCAATCGCAAGGGGAGACGAGGAGTGAGGAGAACTTGAGAGGTTTGGAGATGTCCTTATTAGAAATTTAACGGTTTGCGCTCCAGTCGCAGACGCGGTCATCTTGTCCACGTGTACCGAGAGCTGGTGAAATTTTCTTCGAGACGTCCACAATTCCGGTCTTTTTGAGAGACGTACAGTTCGACCACGAAAGGTTCACTTAGGACTATGTCCAGGAGCCCAAGCCAAAAAAAGCTGCCAGCGACAGCTTCGGACGAGTCCCTACTGGTCGTAAGAATTATTTACGACCCCGAACGAGGCCGGGGTCCCGTCAATTATATCTATCGCTACTGTTGAACTGGTCGCCAGGATGTTGGTCACAGACGTGAAACGTCATCAACGATCCTTGAGGATCAAGGAGATGAAACGGGATAAATGGAGGAGCACAAATCGTATCGTATGAGACGCGCAAGCACGACGTGCGCTCGATTTCTGGGCGGGCGGTCGTTCATGCCCTGGACTATAACGGATGTGTCGGAACTCGCATACATTTCAGTTTCTCTTCGGCGAGGGGAATCCCTCCTACTTAGAGAGAAGCTGCGAATTCGCCAAGGGAAAACTACCTGATAACCCAACGGGCATTGTTGACGAAGACATTGTCCGATCGCACCCCGTTCGCTCAAGCGTATATGGGTAATCCCTGCTGAAATTGCTCGGGAAGTGGGAGACACTGCCCCCCTCACAGTGGGGATCGTAGGAGAAACGATAACGACGTACATATACGGGTACACACTGCCGGTCGACTGATTTGACGTGTACGACGCTTCCGTAGGAGATGACTGCTTGCGCCGCGCAAAAAGGGTACCCAAAGACGATGCCACGGTTTGTTTAAGGACACGTTTTGCTCAGGGTGAACACAAAGGACACGGGAAGTTCGTCGAAAACTACGAGCGTTTTTCGTACTGCTAATTCTCAAGTTCCTCGTTGCCAAGGGGACGGAGGACCATAAATTATTCACTTTGGAGGGAAGTCTGCATCACGTCGCGTGCGCAAGTAAGCGCGCTATGATTGAGATTTCCCCAAGACCGGTTGCCGGTTTGGTGACCAAGGAGAGGAAACCCCATATCAAGGGTTGAGGTGTTTGCCGTCGACGGGATACTCAAGGGCGGTATGGAAAACCGGAAAACCGAAAATGATGAGGGCAACGTTGGAGGCACAACGAAGCGAGTCGATTGAGGAAGGGAAGCATTTTATTCTATCTCACGGTCGTCGACCTCTGGCGGAGGAATCAGGAAAAAGAGAACGACATTGTGGATAAGGGGTGGAGGAGAAGGTAACAGGGATGCACGTGTTGTAGCAGACGTGACCACAAGAGAAGGAAAAGAGAAGGTAATAGGGGACGTGCAACTGCAGTTGCAGAGGGGCACAGAAAAAGGACGAGAGAAGGAATACAGTAACGAGGAAAAGAGAAGGAAAGTGGAAAGAGGAAGATACGACCGCGGCGACGGGGCGTATACAAGAAGAAGAAAAAAAGAGAGAGAAAAAGAGGAGGAAGTAGCGAGGTGAAGAGAAGGAGGAAGGAGGTATAAGGGTGCCACCTTGATTATGACGGGGTGGGCATCAATGAGAAAAAGAGGAGGAAACGAAGGGACGAAGGAGCACGCAGGGAAATTCAAATTACGGATCAAAGGCGACAAGACGAGGTCGCAAATTCAGCGTCACGCAGGCAGGATAGAGATGCGACAAGCTATCGCGAGGGAAGTGTCGTGCCTGTCAGCTCAGACGGGAGGGTTGCCAAAGGATTTGCCCTTTGGAAGTGATGACACGAGGCGAGCCAAAACTCGCAGGTCGTCAATCGAGGCTCCTTGCAGAGCCTCTCCCTCAATACCGTGAGCACGGAGCAAGGCACAGTATACGCTCGTGACGTCGTGGGTATTTTTGGAAATTATTGGAGATGGGGGGGGGGGAGATACCACCTCCCTCACTGACAATGTTTCGGTGTGGCCTGCCGAGAGAATTTCGACAGCTGGGGGCACCTTTGACGAGGATGGAGACACCAGGGCTGCGCGCGGGGAAGCAGGGACAGCCGATCGAGGAGGAATTGGAGAGGAAGGACGGGAGCATACTTGAAGCTCCCGGGGGTCAGATGTGACGATGGGGGATACGTCGGGAACCGGTGTTTGGTTTCCGAATCGACGGCTCGTTTGAGCTTCCCACGCTGAGCAGAGGGTCGATGACCCGGGGTTGAACCACACGAAGTCGCCGGCGGCTGGGTGGTTTCGACCAGGGGAGAAAGAGGGACGTTGGCGATTGAAGGATCGAGAGGAGTTTTGCGGAGGGACACAGTCCCAATCCACGCCCTCGATCGTATCAAGGAGGGAGCGTATTTCGCGATTGAAATCAGAGCCACCCAGAGGGACAGAGAAGTCCAATAGTCGCATTTGTGCTATTAGCTTCGCGGGGAGGTGCCACAGGCGCCAGCAATCATAGGCCTCCCACAAGAGGGTCGCGGCTACTTTGACGCACCACTCTGTGAGGAAGACCACCCATAACCCGTGTTGCGGATCCCGCAGGTAGCTGCCATAGTACGTGAGTATGGGTCCCATTTCAGCCCAAAAGCCTTGACTCACCTCGTACTGGCTCCACCATGAGGGGATGCGCTGGTAACGACTTGCATAATGCTGACGGAAAATCTCGCGTGCCTTTACCATTTAGTAGCCGATGAAGTACCCCGTATCAGACCGAATACGCCGTTCAAAACGTACTGTGTTCTGAAAGAAGAAAATACCCCCGCGTTTTAATGACGGAAATTCGAAGGGATAATGGGTTCGGTCCAGAAGATGGCATCGGATGTGACAGTATGTTGGTTTCGCCACAGGCGATCCGCCTCGGCGGCAGGGTCACCAAAGGTGATATCAATGAGATTGTCTAAGTAGAGGCGTTCGCCCTCTGTACGACAACGCCAAGTGTCACAACCGTATGACGAGGGTATGAGGGTGTCGGAAATGGGGATGGCAAGCCGAGCGAATAGGGCCTCCATAGATCGCAGGGAGAGAGTGGGACGGCCCCGTGGGGGAGGATGACGTAGGATGGAAGTCGGAACTGCTATACGGGTCCGCCAGTCAAAGGAGCGGATGGCAAGCACCGGGAGATTACCGGGAAGCATGCCCGCGTCGCCGGCGAATTGGTGTTCGATTTTGGAAACGTCGCGAATACCCACGGAGGAGAACCACTGGGCCGAGGCAAATAGGGAAGGATGTTTGTGCATGATTTTGTCCTGTAGCTCTTCGAGCGAGGGGTAGTGACGGGCTACCCAAGAGGGATGATAACCTGGATGAAAGGCCGGGTCGGAGACGTCCGAATCAGGGGGACGTCGGGGTATAGGAGGGAGGTCGAAGGAAGTGCGAGACATGTTCGCGAAGCCGACACCGGTGCGTCGACGGGCAGTATTTTCGCCCGCGAGCTCAGGAGGTGGAGGACACGTGGGATTCGTCTTGTCCTTGCTCATGCGGAGACCGTCGGTCAGGAATGGAAAAGTAGGGGGTCGAGAAGAGAAGAAGGAGTTGGAGATCAAGGAGTGTGGCCGATGTGCAAGGACGCTCAGAAGGGGGATATGTAGTGCAATACGCACCTGGAAAGGGGGTGAAAAGAAAGGAAAATATTTGGATATGAAAAGTAGTCCGGGTCGGGGGACACACGTGTGAATAATTGCACAGTTTTAATTTTTAATTGTTTTATTTTATTTAGTTAATTAGTTAGCATTAATTTTGCTGACATTAGATTAGATCTAGGATCTAGCGCCGCCAGCTACTGTAGTGACTCCGGCGGGGCGATATATACCTTAGCCCTCTGACCACCAAGTCAGTAAAGGTAACCTGAGTTGCCAGAGTTGAATGTCGCCTTGGTCGAAGTCCGTCTCTACCAAGACGCTCCCTTTTACCTAAGCCTACGGCATCCTTTGCGCTCGGGGGTTCCCTTTTTCTTTTTCCTTTATTTCCCTATTCTTTTTTTTTACTTCTATCTCTATTTTTCCCTTAATTGTGTTGGTTCCACTGGAGTCGGTTGCGACCGATCCGGTGTAGGTGTTTTAGCCATCGGGCAACACGGTGGGTAGCGCTACTACATGGTTACGATCCCGTCGGGTAGTGCTGAGCAAGCCCCCGTCGAAGACCTTGAATTATACCCAAAGTGCTGAAGACGCTCGTCGAGCATTGGCCTTACAACCCAGCGAACCGCGGTTACATTCTCGTAGACAAGCCCAACCCGCACTCGCCGAGCGCTCAAGTCTTCACAAGTCTCTACCACCATTTTCCTCCCGGGCCGGGCATCTTTCCTTACCCCCCCGTCGGAGTTGAGCTACCGTGGGCCGCAAGCCCACATAAGGGGAAAGGGAGTCTCGAACGCTCCGTAGCGCGTGCCATCGGCAGTTGTTGTTGTTGCTGTTGTTTTTCGTCTTTTTGTTTGACCGTCGGACTGTGTTCTCCGCCTGCCAGGCACATTGCACCACAGTTCCGATTCATGATGGAGACGTTCGGTTGTACGAAATACAGCGGTGGAGGCGCTCAGAAAAGAGCCCGGTTACGTGTTCTGAGACTCTGAGGAGGCATCACAGACCATTGCGGGTGTAAAGTGGCTCTAGCAGCCCTTTCAGGTGTATTATAACGACTGGCAAGAGCGCACGGAGATTATTAACTGGGCGGCCGTGTACGGTGCACACGTAGGCAGGTGTGCTCACCTGTAGAGAGCGTGCGGCTGTGCCGACCGGTCGTGGCGTGGCGTACGTGTACAGTAGCACACGTGTCGTCCGTGGTAGTCTGTAAGTATTACGCGTGTACAGTAGTGCACACGTGTAGTTGCAGCGTCCGTGCGGTGGTAGTAATTATGGCACTAGCTTTTTAATTGTGTACAGTACCCGGCACGCATTAGGCGGCAGGTACTGTACCACTGTACTGGGACAGGTGTGCAAGGCGTCCCTCTGAGGGGTTAAGACCTGACACCCGTCCCCACCAGTCAAATGGGGCAAGCTCGCCCCCGTCCCTTTCGCGCCTATATACGACCGTTCAGTAAGTCTATCCGCGCGCTGGCTTCTAACCCGTTATCGCTCGCTCCCGTTTACGCCCCACGGGGCGACTGCGCCTAACCGGCCAGTGTGCCTCTCTCTTTTTGCGAGTTCGCCCGTGTCGGATCTATTCGCGCCGCGCGTCCGCGTCGTGTGCTCCCTCTCTAAAGCCTCCGCCTCTCACCCCACCCAGGGCGGAGAGGAGTTATCCCACACGAAGCTGGGGGCCCGAAGGGCCCCCAGGGTGAGGCGCATTCTTGTTGAGGTACTCGTCAAACGTGGGGGGCAAGCATCGGAAGTATTGTAAGATAGTGTTTGGGTAGATGCAGTTACGCATGTTAGTCAGCAGAATCGCTGCCAAATAAAGCGCTTCTACCAGTGATTCCGCAATGCGCATTTTCCTCTTGAATTCAACCGTTGTCCAATGTAGCTTTATCTCCTTGAAAGCCCATTCTACAGTAACTCTCGCCCTCGACATCGCCACGTTCAATGCCCTTTGCGAGGGTGTCAGGTTCGAACCCCGGTAAGGAACTTCTAGAAAAGAACTGAGGCTACAACCTGAGTCCCCGTAGAGGCAGTACTGAGTTCCAGCCACCACCATGACGTGTTCTAAATTTTTCTCCAATCCACTCTGCACATACAGCGTCCAGTCGTGTCTCCGACCTTCTAGCGGTCCATGAGCGTGAAGTATGATTCCATCAGGTGTTGTTACAGCCTGATACTTTAAAGCGGTTTGGCGCTTATGGCCATTATACGCCACGTTCTGAGCCTCGGCGTCACCAGGACGCGCAACTGCTATCACGGTGCCACCTATAAAGCCCGCACAATTTTTAAGTGCGTCGCTCTTGCAGTGCCCTGCGTTGGCATATTGCAGTGCGTGTTCGGTTAAGAAAGATTGAGGTATGGGGTCGGTGAGTGGCGCTTTCCTGAGGGACAGAAACTTCTCCAGTCCATCCTAAAGAATTTCGGACAAATGCGACGCATGTCTTCCGAACATCACTTCCATATCTGACCATCTCGCTGGGCTGCTAATGCGCCGCATGATATCACATGTGACGAGCATTGGATCACGAGCGTATCGATTCGCTCGTGATCCAATGCTCGTCACACGAAACAGATCTGTTTCGTTTAGTAATCGCTATAGACATTGGCCATCCTACACAGTTGACCATTTTGTAAAGATCGTCTTTCTCGAATCTAAACATACGACGACAGTCTAACTGAGTTAAAGTGGTAAAGTTGAAGGAAAAGTCAGACAAAGAGATACGGTCAGCTTTCAAAATGAAGTTGGCACTCTCCGATACGAGCACTTCAGGTTTAGCTAGCGCACTGTATAGAACTTGGGAAATAGAAGCATTGTAGTTTGCTCTACGACGGCTCCGCGTGAGGATGTACGCAGCAACCTCCCATCTCCGCTTCCTTGCGACTGTCTTCGCTTAGCTGTGGTCTCTTTGGCGTCCGAGCGCCATGTTTTTCCTCTGTACCACTTTACTTTTTTAGATGGGAGTAGGAGGGGGTAGGCTATATATTGTAATACACATAATTGTAACAGATAACTGTTGCGTAATGCAAAAGTTGCAAGAAAATTTACTTTTCGGAGATGCGCTTTTGCCAAATTACAAGTACTGTAAATAGTCATTTCTATTTCTGAAAAGCTTGTTGCGTAAACCCACAAGTGTTACGCTCGCCATTTTTGCTACCCAATAGTTTGGGCACACGTGAAAACAAGATGGCGTAACGTAACGAGTAGCAACTTTATTTGGGGGATGTAAACAGGCCCTAAGCCGTCGCGCTACAGAACCAGGCATTAGCGCGGACATTTAATACTACCAATCAGATCGAAATGAGCCCTCTTTCAAAACAAGTGCACAATCCTAAATGGATGGGTGTCCCCCCTCTTCTTGGTCCTCCACTTATTTCGCACGAAAATTGTATAGGTCCAAAAAGAAGAAAAGGTCCCCACGCGTATGACAACATAAAACCATTCAAAAGCATTAAGCAGTATTATCCACGTTACTACATCTGTCTCAATCCCCGGTCCTTTACTATTTTTAGGGAGTATGGAAAGATGTACCCCTTTAACGGACAAACATCGAAAGGGAGCATCCTCAGTCTAGCGCATGAAATGGTCCCCGAACGAATGATTGCTGAGTTCCTCCAAAAGTTCCAGACGGCCGTCCAAAGCTTCCTATCAGGTCAACGAGTCAAGAACGAACGAAAAAGCTGGGATGGCCGAAATAGATTTCAAATACTCAGCTTCGCGCACTTTTTAGACATGCATCAACGGGCAACAATTCCGCTAGGAAGCTCCAGACAACCTTGCTCCAAAGCGCTGCAATGGATTCTGGACACCAGTGTGATTACGAGTGAGTCAGATAGAACCAATACTAGCCTACACATACATTTAGACGCACTGTGGAAAACTTTAAACAGAGATCCTACTAGAGGAGTTCCATCTTTATGAAAAAAGAGTGCCTAAACGTTCAACTTCTACTGTGTACCGAGACGTTCCAACAAAAGAGACGTCGTCGCAACAGTCTTCGACGGAAATGAGAAGCAGTAGCAGCGCTACACCTTCGTGTCGCTGGATGGCACATGACACCAACACCGGATCAGTTGCAACCAAAATGCGATGGAACCAACACTATCTTACTTTCACGACAAGATCTTCGGCTGGGACGTCGTAAAGAGGCCCGACGGGAAAACTAGAGCAGTAGCAGCGCTACCTTTTCGTGCCACCCGATGGCAAATGAAACCAACACCGGATCGGTCGCAACCAAATTCCGAAAGAGCCAACATAATGAAGTCACCGATGGTGTACAGTGCGCCCCCGCTAATTGCATTTCACCCGTCAGCTGCTTTTGCATGCACTTATCGAGGAATGAATTTAACGAGGGTTATCATACTGATTTTGACCTATGATCTCCCTAGCGATAACGAGCTCATAAACCACGAAAAGGGGGCATTTACTGAAAGAATGTCTCAGTTCTGCATTGCCTCATGCAGTCGCTATGCTTTGCACGAACTCTTCTCTGCAGCCTACTAAGAGCTGCGAAAAGTTATGGATCGATCAGCTCCTCATGCTCTGCCGTGACTCGTTTCACAATGGCTATGGCCTTTAGCTGCTCTTTGATTGGTGGAAGCGCGAGATATCCATCATTAGACAGGTTATGACTTGTGTTTTCGTCTCTGTGGTCATCACGTTCTTGAATACTCTACACAATGTTATCAACATAATCGTCCTCTTCCAGGGTTTCTTCAAAGTCAATCTCCTCTGCTGAACTCAGTATATCAGCAATTATGATAAGGCTAGCTGCAGGAACCAGTGTAGATATTAAACGATGTACATCTCCCTCAATATTTTGATTGCTCAAATCCCCATCGCAGGGAAGGGCGGGTACTGATGTATTCCCGGATTCATATGTCTCACCCAAGAGACCGGTTGTCTTAAAACAAATAGCGATTAACTGTTTAGGAAGGTCCAACCAAATTTGTTTAAACCATTGCGTTGCCATGAGTATATCCACTCTGTGTATGTTACCAACGCAAATATCTTCTTGAGTTAGGGCAAGAGCTCTCTAGCTGCAATTTCCTGTATCGCAGTTTCATTGCCCGAATGATTCCAGCATCCATAGGCTGGACTTTAGAGGTTGTATTCGGTGGCAAGAAGATGAACTCAACATTTTGAAGCTTAGGCAACGAATACTGTTGACCGTGTGCACTGCAATTGTCCATCAGTAAAACTGCTTTCCTTCCCCTCGTCCTGCCTATGTATGCATCGAAACGGCGAAGCCAATCAAAAAAGCGCCGTAGTCATGCAGGGTTTTTTGTTGTCGTAATTGTCAAAGCCAAGCTCCGCACCTGTTTTCCTTTGAAAGCACGAGGCTTTTTAGACCTTCTAATAACCATCAACTGTAATTTCGGAACCATCAGCATTACAGCACGGCATCATGGTGATTTTGTCTTTTTGCTTTTTGCGTCCAGGAAGAGCACTCAATCCAATTGTTTTGTCATGAGCCATTTTCCAAAAGAGTCCCGTCTCATCGCAGTTCCAGATCTCCTTAAGGTTGAAACTTCTCAGCAGGGCTTGAGTTTTAGGAAGTTGCGAATAATCTCCAAGTCAGCATCCCCTGATTCTCCATGTGACTTAAAGTATTTAAGTCCCCACCTTCTTTGGAACCGGGCCAGGCACCATTAGAAAATTTTAGTGCCACGTGGAGCTCGGGGCTAAGCCTGCCATTGCATTTCGCTTGGAATCTTTTAGCCTGAATTTGAATATCTTCATCGCTTATGTCAGTCCTTCGGCAATGTTGATCAATGATACATTGAAAAGTGCTTCCTCTGCAGGATGGTTCCTGCTTGAAGTCTCCCTCTTCTGCATTTTCAGCGGTTGAGCGATTTCGTCAGGTGTTTTCGTTTTAAATGCGAGATACGAAAAATTGGAGGATCGGTTTTGGCAACTTACATTGTTTCTGCGCCCATTGAGCCAGAGGTGATTAGGTCCCTGGAGTTCCCATCTGTTGATGACGGTCGGCCTCTGCTGCTAATGTTTTGTTGGAATTTGGTCAATGTGATCTCCTTCATTTTCGTTATTGTATTGAAAAGGCGGCGTTAGAGCAATGCGATATGAAAGAGAGGCGTTTGTAAGGTATCCGCGAGTTTTCAGTGGCGCTATTAGTCAATTGCAGGGCTTTTTCTGTGGTTTCTCGTGTTGATCAAGCACGCAGGCATGCAGAACTCCTTTTGTAACAGTCCAGACAGTTTTCTATGATTCAGTTACCGATTTCGTAACGACCCAGTCTCGAGAATGCGTGACGCATTAAGCGGGGAGTGCATATTATTAAAAAATAGTTAGGTTTTACAGGTTCCCGGTCTGGGAAATCTAGTTGCCATGCACTTGTCGAGGATATGCGCATATGGGGGATGCATTTAGCGGGTTTCACTGTACCAGCACAAAAGCCTGATCGCTTATGTCGTCACGATGGGGATTGCAATCCTTCAAGGTGGCACCAACGTAGAATAAGTGGTACATTAGAGTAGCGAAGTAAAGGAAATAAAGTAAATAGAAGGGGGACCCCGAGCACTAAAGGATGTCGTAGGCTAGATAGAAGGGAGCGTCTTGGTGGTGACAGACTTGGACCAAGGCGACATTCAACTCCGGCAACTCCGGTTACCATCACTTACTTGATGGCCCAGGGGGGCTTACATTTATATTGCCCCGGCGGAGCCACTACAGTAGCTTGCGGCGCTAGGTCTTAAATATAGTCTACTGTCAGCCAAATAAATGGTAACAAACTTAACAAAATTAAATTAAATATTTAAAAAATAAAACTGCGCAAATATTCACACGTGTGTCCCCCAATCCCACAGTACAGTACTCAGCATTTTTGCTTCCACTGCAGTGCCGTTGCACTACACTAACACAACCCAAAAACAAACAAAACGACCAAACAGCTGACGGCGTAACGCTACAGAGTGTTCGGAGCACCCTTTCCCTTTAAGCGGGTTTGTGGTCCGCAATAGCTCGAATTGGAAATAGAGGGGCAAGAGGTAGAAGCCTGGCCCGGGATTAGGGTGTGGTAGAGTCTTGTGAGGGCGGTTGCTCGACCAGTGCGGGGGTGTCCGAATAAACCGGGTCCGCTGGGCCGTAAATCCAATGCTCATAGAGCGCCTTCTATACCTTATTCTCTTGACAAAGTCTTCGGCGAGGAAGTGCCAACGTACCCCGACGAAAATGGGGTTGTAGTTGCAGCGCAACACTTTTGTGTGAGCCAATTGTAGCATAAACACCCCCCAACGTAGAGGAGTGTGTGCTTGGATCGACGTAGACCCCTCGGAGGGGGAGAAGACGGGGAGAACACACAGCTAACGAGACAGGGAAGCGGGCCCTGGTAGCGTGGTAGGGCGGGACGGTCGGGGACGAGCGTACGCGCGGGCCGATCTACGCCTCGACGCCCCGGAGCAGCGCTGGGTAACGTACCAGCGCTGACGGGCGGAGGCGGATCTAGGCTCGCTCGCGTACGCGGCTGTCCCAAACCCGCTTTGTCCCGTTTAACGCGCGCGAAGGCGGATCGCGCGTGTTAGTTAAGCTAGAAGACGGACCTAGGCGGTAGGTCGTGGACAAGTCCGTGCTTGTCCCTCTCCCCGCCGCCGGTCCGCTCGCGTATTTAATATACCAAGTAATCTTAACATATTGCAGTACAGTACGGGCTGTACTGTAGTGCTACTGTAGTCAGCACGGGCCGTCCCGTGCTGTCTGTACACGTGTTGTACACGTATAGTACACGTGGGTATGCGCGCTTCCCACACGTATGGTACACGTGTGCACGTGCGTGCGCGCGCCCCTGTACACGTGGGGTACATGCACGGTACACGTGTGCGCGCGTGCGGCTCGTATTGATCTAATCTAAATCTAATTGTGAACCGTCGTTATGCCACACCAATGGCAAATGAGACAGGCACCGGATATGTCGCAATCAGAGTCTGATTGAACAAACATAATTTTACGCCCGCGATGAGATATTGGATGGAGACGTCGCTGCAACAGTCTCTGACGGAAATGATGAACAGTAGCAGCGCCACTCCTTACTATTTCGCGATGGAAAATGACATCAACACTGGATCTGGCGCAACCAAAGTCCGATGGAACCGAATGGTTCCATCCGTGTGTGGTTCCGATAACGCAAATAATACACCAACGGTGTACTAACACGGAAAACCCAATGGCATATGTCGACACGATACGGACCGAAACCCAACAAATCGATACGAACGTAAAATAGAGCAGATACATATAGAACTAGAAATGGATCGGAGAATTGGGGATAGGGAAGTAAAGGGGAAAGCAATGGAGACCCCGAGCGCTGAAGGATAACAAAATCTAAAGTAGAAGGGAGCGTCTTGTTAAAGACGGACTTCGACCAAGGCGAAGTTCAACTCTGGCAACTCGTGTCACCTTTACTCACGTTGCAGTCAAGGTGCTTGGTTATGTATCGCCCGCCGGAGCTACTACAGTAGCTTGCAGCGCTAGATCCTAAATATAGTCTAATGTCAGCGAAATTAATAGTATTTAAACTAACTAAATAAAATCAAATAATTAAATACAACCATGCAATCATTCACACGTATGTCCCCCAAAACCCGGACTATATTAATCCGAATTTCACCTCCCACAGCAGTGCCGTTTCACGACACATATGTTACATGTTCATTAGTCTCCATCTCAACCCATTCCTGTACGTCTTTCCTACAGATCTCTATGAATATATGGGGACTCCTCCTGACTCCAGATTCTGTGGGGATAGTAACCTCAGCATATTGCCAACCATAGATTTATCAATCTCGTTTTTAGTTTGAGTAAACTTTCCATGTAAATTCACAAGATCTTCTTGGTGATGGATTGGCAGAATCTGCGAATTTATCGAACACCTAGCGATTGTCCTTTCGGATACTCCTTCGCGTTTTCACGCCAAGAGTTCCGAAACTTCCAACATATGTAGATCGTGGCCTTCTTTTAAACCCTTCATTCCCGGCTGAAGCTTGTTATGGGTAGCCAGCATTTTGCGTTCCTCACGCATCTCAAAAGTTACTATCATATCGCGAAGGAATGTATGACGATATCGCGCTTTTTAAGACGCAATGGCGCCCTTATGCGTCGTTCGATGTAGTGAATTTCGGTTTGCGGGAAACGCAAAGAGGCGTACTTGCTTCAGACTATCTGGAAAGAGGTCACCGTGTGACCCACAGTTGTCCATTACCAATGCCACTGTAGTCGACGATGTTTTCCGAACAAAAGGCAGAAAAACTCTATAGAACCATGCTCGAAAGATACCGGTGTCCACCCACGCGTTTTTCTGCTGGAAGCAAGAAACCGGGGGGCCGCGAATCTCAAAGCACGATGCTGTTATGGAGTGCCGATAATCGCAATAGGCAGTTTCTGTGTTCTCGTTGCGTTAGTACGATCAAAAGCTGTGAAATTGTTTTGCTATTATTGTCCTGATACTTCTTTTGGACTTGCAATCCTCTAGGATATTATCATAAGTAAGTCGTGGTAGTAGTTTGTAGAACAGGGCAGTCTCATCTACATTGTAAATGCACTGAGCGTCGTAGTCACTCAGATGGAATCGCTGGATGCCAATTTTTTTTGTGACTGCACTCTCCTGAACCTGTCCTGCATTCACAGTGTAGTATAATCACAGTGATGATTATTTAATTGCTGGGACGTCTACTGTACCCCTCAAATGGCCTTACAGCGTGCACGGGCGCACCTGTAAGTATGCGCTCGTGGACAGCTGCGCACCTGTACAGCAAGACAACGCGGACCGAGGCCCCAAGGGCTTACTATGTATGCCACAACGTAGGGCACTGTAATATTGTATGATATGCTAGTAACTATATATTAAATCACATGCAGCCGACGGCGAGGGGGAAGGGGCAGCACTTTTTTGGCCGGAACCTCACCGTCGGGAACTCAACGCTTCTTGTGAACGCGAACTTTTTACGCGGGCGCGTCTAAGAAGGGACTACCGGGGTGGAGGTTGCGACCATAAGCGTGCAAGCTCGGAACTGCCTCCGTCCGTCGGCACCAGAACGTCACCTAGTCCCGCCCCGGGGCGTCGGGAGCGTCGATCCGTTCTAACGCATATTGTGATCGCGACCGCTGCCCCTGCTCGACCGCACCACCAACACCCAGCCTTCGGTCCTTGGTTGCTTTGTTTTTGTCTTTTGCTCTTGCGTACACAGGCCTGACCGAACTACAACTAAACCTCCCGCCGACCGGGGGTTTTTGATACAGCCATGTAATGCTACAGATCGCAGCACATGCAATCTCACGAAAATTTCAACCCAACCCCGGGATGCTACAAATATTTCGAGAGCAGCGTGCTCTTCGACTTGTCGATCTGCCTTCCACACTTCTTTTTGTGTTATCAAAGCCCGTTTTCGAAGCACAGATTGTGTCACGGGCATTTCGACAGCTCTGGCGAAGGTGAGAAAATCAATCAAGTGGGCTTCAAGTGTTGGATAGTGCGCCAGATGCATTGTGTTGACGTCAAGCGTCGTGGTGCTATTTGTCACATGGAGTTGCAGTGAAAGAGGAGGGCGTTTAAAGTTTCGGGCAATCTTTTCCAGAATCACATTGGGGTCTTCGTATCGGGTGCAATCCGTTCAGAAGGGTGAGGAGAGGGAGGCAACGTTGTCGTCTGTGACACGACGTACGACCAGTGTCTGCCAATCTTGGGCGGCACTAATCCGAGGGAGGCAATAGCAGTAGCGGCACAAATGCGCGTACCATGTAACAAGCACCCGAGCCCATGTTTACATTATCCTGGTATGAAATAGGCTTAAAGAAAAATGCTTACTGTAAGCCATTATTTTCTTTTCTGCACCTCTAAAGTTTATATGCATCAACAAGTTATTTTCGCCAGAATCGACATGCAAACGCTTTACATGTGGTGATGCAATTCTTGTTTCAAAAAAGAGAAGAAATCGCGAGTTGGGTTCTATAGAAAAATAAACTTAGTTTTGTCTTCATATGAGGACTGAGGTTCCGCCAAAGGGAGGTGACCGAGTGTTTAGAACGGAAATCAAAAAGCAAGTGAGGGATCTACTTCCAGGCAGCGTTAGGGGGTAGTTTTCGCAGTACTGTAAGCCTCATGGTATGCATAATTCCATTCCCAGTAACGAACAAAAGAGAACAGGGAAACTCGTTACGGCACTAGGATAACTGTGTGATGGCATCTTCTACCTCGTCGGCGATAAAACGCCATAAAGATCGAACACTAGATCCAATTTATTCATTAAAAATCCGCGGTTGAAACAAATTCTGGCGCCAAGTCATCATGATAGATATGTCGACAATGCCTCTGTGCTTTTCCAGCGCATCCTGGCGTTTTACTGCAACTTTGTGACGTGCAATGGCCCTCTTTTCCTCCAAAGACCTGACCGTTCTCTTCAACTGAACAAAGCGCACTCCGATTGCCATCCCCCGGCACAACCAAGCCGATTCTTGGAGACGGTTCTCCTCATCTCTCAACTTGTACTCGCGCCTTGCTGCGTTGATCGTAGTCTGTGCAGCACGCCGATCTTTCTCAACCAATTTTGAAATGTCCGTCGCACGCCTTTCTCGCGCGAGTGCTAATGCAAGATCTGAGGTCAACACAGCCACCTGGGTAGTGTATACAAATCCACCTTGGCTATTTGTGCTCAGGAAATTTGCGGTGTGTTATAACTGCCCTCACGCCGACCACACAGAGTGTGGGGGTTGTAGCATAACCCCCCCCCGGGGGCTTTATTTTAGATTAGATCAACTCCGAATCGGATCGGGTACTGTAGGGCTCGATGCTCTACAGTACCACCACGTGTACCCCCAAGTACAGGGGGCGCACGTGTACACGTGTACGCGCGGGACCGAAGAGCGCACACACACGTGTACTGTCAGCCCCGATGGCTGACAGTATTACAGTGTCGACCGACCGCTACAGTACGTCGCTACAGTACATCGGTACTGTACTATTATGATATGTTATTATGTACATTAAATATGGAGCGGACCGGCGGCGGGGAAAAGGCGACAAGGACGGACTTGTCGACGACCGACCGCAGGGGACCGACGCCCGCTTATTCAAACCGCGCGCCTTTGCCTTCGCGCGCGTTAGACGACACCGAGTGCGGGTACAGGACGTGCGACGCACGCCCACGAGCCGGATCCACCTCCGCCCGTCGGTACTGGATCGTTACCCAGTACCGCACCGGGGCGTCGAGGCGTCGATCCGCTCGTGCGTGCGCGCGTCCTCCCCCGATCCCGCTCTACCACGCTACCCGGGCCCGTGCTCCGGTTCCGTAGCGGATGTCCGTCTTCCCTTGTGTTCTCCCTCTCGAGAGTCTCCGCAAGAACTGAGTATACACCCCTCTCCGTTGGGGGTGTTTATACTACAGTGGTCTCCCGACCTAGAAGACCCTGGAGTCCGATCTCCGAGAAGACTTCCGCTTCCCTCCGCGAACCGATCGCGTCGAGATGAGCCAAGAGTTTGAGCCCTCGATCCGCTCCGAAGCGGCGGATCTGAGTCCGGCCGCTGTGCAGTCCCCATCCGCCCCGTCGGGCGACGGCGACGCAGGTCCTTGTGACCGCGAACCGTCGCTCGGATCCTCCAAGGAAAGAGCGGCGGCGATGTTCGAACGCAGAGCCGAATACATCGAGGAAGTCCGTACTTCCCTTCGGATCGATGTATCGGACCATGTATACACTCGATGTATGGCCGAACTCCGCTCCCTGCGTGAAGGGAGGTTCGATAGAGTGACGCAGTCCTTAGAGAATATCCGAGCACTGATCGACGAGTTACACTCGCGGATAGTGCTCGTCGAAGACTCCCGTTTCGCCTCGCCCGGACCGTCCGGGCAAGGTCGCCCTGAGAGGCCGACCTCGGTGAGACGACCCGAGGACCGAACCTCTCCGTCCGCAGAGCAATTGGGTGCGTTTGCGCACCTCTCCGCTGGGCTCGACGCCACTAGTCGGCGTGCCCGTGACATGGAACGTACCATGGCCGAAAGGCTACCCGGTGCCCCCTCGAGAGGGCCCGGTGGTACCGTACCTCCGAGCGCCGCCGCCCCCGAAGGTTGCCGTCCGACTGGTGCCGCTACCAGTCGGACTGCAGAAGGAAGCCGTCCTCCGATAGACGCTAACTTCGCGTCTGAGACCCAAGCCTTGCCGCCTACCGCCGGAAGTAGGCGGCAAGTGGACCGCGTATCGTACGCGGATGAACAGGACCGTGGAGGAGCCGCCCGCGGATCCGGAGAACCGATGTTCTCCGTCGATCCCCGCTGGGGCGGCTACCCGCCGGCGAGTTACGCCGAGCATCCAGGTCCGGTAGACGTCCGTACGCTTCCGGTTACCTCCTTCGGCACGCTGGGTCCCGCTGAACCCGGGCTCGACCCGGTACATACGATGATCCAAGAGTTCAGCGCCGTTGCTGACTATCGTATGTACCGCTTGGATAACACCTCGAGGCTCGTTACCTCGAGTGACGCGGGACGGATCGCGAAGTACGTCCGACGCTGTCGTGGGATCCGTCCCACGATGCGCAGCTTCGACGGTACCGACCCAATCCAGCTGCTGCCGTTCTTGAAGGATATCCGAATCACCTTCAACTCGCAACACCTGACCGAAGGTGTTGCGGTACGAGTCCTCGCGCACTTCCTCGAGCGCAACGCGGAGCGCCTGTATACGAGCTATACGATGCGTGGCCTCCGCGCCGGCCAGCTCCACGACGACGTGAGCTGGCCGGGGCTCGTGAATCAATTCTTAAAACGCTACCTCACGGACGACGTGTTAGGTGAAGCGTACGACGCTGTCGCTACGGCGCGACAGCAATCGCATGAGACGGAAAGCACGTTTGCTGACCGACTCGAGACTGCCGCGTTCCGATGCACGGCAGTCTTCTCCGAACAGTCCCTCGCGCACTACTTCGTGCGGGGACTGGCACCGGCAACCCGGGCCGCAGTATCCGAAACTGTGCAAAGGCTGCCAGGCAGTCAGAAGACCGATCTTCCGACCATCCGCCGTATCGCCACGGCGGAAGGTACAACGTACCGCGCCCGGCGCGGTTTACCTATGCCGGATTCGAAACCGGCAGGGAGGGCTGGCAGGACTACGAAGTCCGCCGCGACAAGTTCGCCCGCCTCGACCCTCCATATCGGGGAGGATGAGTGGCAGGCCGACCCTGTCCTCATTACGCAAGGACCAGGGCCCGTGGGGGCACGAACCCCCTCACGGATGTCGACCGGAACGACATCGAGTTACGCGACCGCATTCGCGGCCACTCCGAGAGTGGCGAGGGGCACGGACCCCCGCGTCGCCGAGCTCGATATCTTGAGTCGAAATAGAGGAAGCGCCTCGCCTCGCGTGCCCCTCTTCACCGATGAGGAGGCGCGGCACGCGGCGACCTTCGCCTCAACGGACGGCAGCGCGTACGTGTGCTGGCTATGCCGTACGTACGCGCATGCCATGTACGCGTGCCCGTTCCTGTCGCCGGAACAAAGAATGTTCACGGCGTGCAGGAACTACCGCTACCAGATGGAGACGCGCCCCGGTGCGCGTAATCTCCTCCGGCAGGCGGCGGGCGAGGGCCGTCCCCCGCGTCAAGGTTTCCCGAACCGATCGGGTGGGGGCGCACGCTTCGCCCCCCGTGGAGGCGGGTACCGTCGTAACGAAGTCGATCGTCGGGATCGACCCGCGTACCGGCAGGCGGACACAAGGTACCCGCGCCAAGGAGAGAGAGGGGACCGAGACCGTTCTCGGTTACCCCAACAGGTACAAAATGCGATAATGTACCTGCAAGACTGGGTAGAGGATCCGTACCCTCTACCCACAGAGGGTCACGAAGGCGAGCCGACTCGCTTCGTCCCCCATATCCTGCGACGACCGGACGCCGCAGGTCAAGGCCCGGAAGTACCCGAATACTTCGCCACGGCCGCCGAGCCGCAGTGGGGGAATCGTCCCGACCCACGCGGCCGGCTACCGGAAGAAGACCTGGCTGTCGATAGCCAGGAGGTTAGCTCCGATAGCACGGGTAGTTCGAAAAAAGGGTAAAGACGGTTACGTACACGCGGTCGCGTGAGCCGTCTTTTCCCCACGAACTAGACCCGACCCCGCGTGCTCGCCGAAGACACGGGGGGTATTGTCCGATAATACATCCCCCGCTACCGGAGGCGAGCACGGGAGCTCCTGTAATGCCGATACAGGAGGGAGCGCACGTCGAGGCCTCCGAAGGCCCGACGTTAGGAGGACAAGACACCGGGACAGCCGACGTCCCGGGGAGGCGTAACAATGGCGACGGGGGCAACGACGACCGAAAAGATTCGGTCGACCCCCTGACTCCCGCGAGCCCAAGGTCGCCGGAGAAGGGTTCGTGTCGTACGGACTCGAATAATCCGGGGGGCGTCACTGATCCGCGGACGCCCCAAGGAAGGGGGAGAAGGAAACGCAAGCGGGGCCAGCACCGAAATCGAAGGCCCCGGCGGAACGACCTCACCGATAAGGTCGCCCCGAAGGTTGTCGACGGCGTCATTTGCCTTATGACGTCGAAGATTTACAACGTCCTCGGCTCGACAGCCACAGAGGGAAATGCATTTAAACCCCGCACGATCGCCGTTGATACGTGCTCGGGGTATAATCTGGTGAGGAAGGCCGACCTTCCCCCCGATTGGACGCGTTACGTCGTGCACGACGCACCTCTGCCACGACTGGCAGGCGCGAATAGCAACCCCCTCAAGCTTTTGGCCGTCGTCCGCCTGGCTGTGCGGTTGAGGAACACGGTGTTCCGAATTCCGTTCTTAGTCGCGGACCAGCTCGCCGTGCCGGTCCTCCTCGGCACGGCCTTCATCGATACGCACGTGCGATGTATCGACATCGAGGCTCAAGGGATGGAGCTGCACCAAGGCGGCTCTGTTGCCATCGTCGACGGAAAAGGGGAGCGGACTCCCCGTACCAGGCGTAGCGGACGCCAGACGAGACGGCCCGATGTACGAGAGGAGGCCCCGCAGGCGATCCGAATCGCCCGCTGGGTCACCATCCCCGCTAGGTCGCAAGCCCGAGTGCACGTCACCACTGCGGGGAGGGGCCTCGTATTCATGGAGCCGAAGCCGTCACTTCAACACCGACATGGAGTGAGGCTGACGAACGGCGTCGTCGAGGTACTGCCGAATCAGACCTTCGACGTCCTCGTCGCGAACTTTTCGCGACGGGAAAGGCGGCTTCCGAAGCACACCGTCGTAGGGTATGCGACGCGAAACCCCCTCACGATACTGACGCCCGAATGTCGCGTCGCCGAGGGGGTCGCACACGCGCTACACCTGACCGACTTGACCGATCAAGTCGGGAAGGCAAGAGCTGGACGACCAAGCTCCGATGAGCTAGAGAGCGTTAGGAGGGAACAGGTGGGTACGGACGATCGGCCACCTAGAGACCAACCGACGGCGGGAGGCACCGTAGACATCCACAAAAACGATCCCAAAAATCCACCGATGGATTGGGAAAAAGAGGTGGACTTGTCATACATCGACGATGACAAGCTCCGTGGCTACGTAGTCGAGATGCTCCGTAAGCATTCGAGTCTGTGGAGGGGTGCGCTCGGAACGATCCGAGCCACGGAACACCGCATCCCTCTCGAACCGGGAACGAAACCGATTCGTTCGATGCCCTATCGGAAGGGGCCCGCCATGCGCGAGATGGTTGCCAAGGAGGTCAACCAAATGCTGAACGCAGGGGTTATCGAACCCGCAAGCACCGAGTGGGCGTCCCCAGTGGTGCTCGTCTCGAAGAACGACGGCTCTCTTCGGTTCTGCGTGGACTATCGGCGTCTCAACGCGAAGACGGCAGCGGATTTGTATCCGCTGCCCCGGATGGACGACTGCATCGACTCGTTAGGATATGCAGCCGTCTTTACGACGTTGGACTGCAATTCCGGTTATTGGCAGATCCCCGTCGCTCCGGAGGACCGGGATAAGACCACGTTTACGACGCACATGGTCACGTTTCGCCACCTGCGCATGCCGTTCGGACTAAAAGGGGCACCGGCCACCTTCCAACGTGCATTGGATATTATCCTTTCCGGAGTCCGCTGGCAAATATGCCTCGTCTATCTCGATGACGTCATAGTGTTCTCGCGTACGGACGCGGAACACGCGAAGCATCTCGACACTGTCTTGAGCTTGTTAGGGAGTGCCGGCATCTCCCTCAAGCTCAAGAAGTGTAGCTTCTTTCAACCGAAGGTACACTACCTGGGGCACGTCATCTCCCCAGGTAAGTTGAGCGTGGCCGATACGGCGGCCGACGCCTTCCGAACGTTCACGTTCCCGAGGACGCTGACGCAGGTGCGCTCGTTCCTCGGGGCGTGTAACGTATATCGCCGCTTCGGTAAGGGCTTCTCGAAAATAGCCCGTCCGTTGACGGATATGACGCGCAAGGATTCCGATCCTGACTTCTATAATCCTACCGAGGATCAACTCCAGGCGTTCGAGAACCTTAAGGAGTGCATGATCGCTCCGCCGATCCTCGCGTTGCCTCGGCATGGACGACCGAACATGATCGACACCGACGCGAGCGCCTACCAACTAGGCTGCACACTGCTCCAAGAGCACGACCAGCCAAACGATTGGCGCCCCGTTGGGTATTGGTCTTACTCGCTGAACGACAGCGAACGAAACTACAGCGCTACCGAGCGCGAATGCTTCGCCGTAGTGTGGGCCGTCTGCACACTACGGCCGTACGTTGAAGGCACGAAGTTCACAGTCCGAACGGATCACGACGACTTGAGGTGGCTCATGTCCCTCACCGAGAGTTCCGGAAGACTCACCCGGTGGCGGCTACGTCTGGCTGAATACGACTTCACCATTCAGTACCGCCCCGGGCGCGTGCACCAGGTACCGGACGCCCTGTCACGCCTCGTGTCGCCGAGAGTCGTCGACGACCCTCGACCCAGCGTCGAGGTGGATGACGACATTCCCACCTTCGACGCGGGCACGACCGTTCGAGACGTATCGAACGAACTGGCGGGCCACGTTTGCATCGCGAGCTGCGACCACGAGGTCGAGCACATCTTCGCGACGACACGGAACCAAGCCAGCCCACGAAGACGGTCGCGCGCCCGAGCGCGCGACGAGCCGAGGGGCGACGACGAAGCCCCCGCTCTCCAAGGACCCAATTCGTTCTGGGAGGAGAATGACGAGTTCGACGCCACCGACATCGAGCGCACCGCAGACCACGAGGCTGGCGCGCCCGACTCTTCGGTCGCCCCTCCGCAGGACGACCTTCCGGCTCCTCTTACGATAGAGGAGATTGCCGAAGAGCAACGCGTGGATGACTTCTGCCAAACCGTTTTGGCACGACAGTCAGAGTCCCGGGACTCTGCGTTCTTCGAGGACCACCAGGGGGTGCTCAAACGGAGACACCCCTTTGACCCTGCTATCGTGCAGGTGGTGGTACCTCGGACGCTCCGCGCTAGGCTCCTTCGCCTGTGCCACAACCCAGTCATCGCAGGGCACCCGGGCCAGAACCGTATGTACTACGCGCTCTGTCGCGAGTACTACTGGCCCCATCTGGCCGCAGATGTTGCCGCCACGGTGCGAGGTTGTCGAACCTGCGCGATGAACCGGGTCAAGCTGAGGAATCATCTCAACCGATTGAGATTGTTTCCAGCTACGAGGCCGCTCGAGAGTCTGGCCATCGACATCTTGGGGCCGCTCCCCAAGACGAAGTCAGGAAAACGGTTCCTGCTCGTGATCACGGACCGCTTTAGCAAGCTGACGCAAGTCGTTGCGCTTAGCACGATAACCGCATACACCGTCGCAGTTGCGTTCTGCGAATCGTGGGTGCTTAAGTACGGCGTCCCGCGCACGTTGCTGTCGGATAACGGACCGCAGTTTAATGCCAAGTTTTTCCACAGCACGTGCCGTGTTCTGGGGATAACTAATATGTACACATCGGCGTACCATCCCCAGACGAACGGGCAAGTCGAGCGATACAATCGAACGATCGCTGCGATGCTACGCAACTACGTAGGCGAGCATCAAGATGACTGGGACATGTACGTGGGGCCGCTTACGTATGCGTATAACTCCCACGTACACCGCACCACCAACACGACGCCGTTGGAGCTCGTGCTCAGCAGACCACCGCCGGAGTTCTCGCTTCGACGAGCCGACGGTGACGTTCCCCCTGCCGACAGGGGGAACCAACGTGCCGAATTCCTCAAGACCTTGGATTCGACAATCCAGAGGGCCTACAGGAGCCTGCGACGGACGCAGGCTCGCTACAAGCGCGACTTCGATAAGCGCATACGACGGATCAATTCGCGACTCCACCCGGGAGAGTACGTATACCTCAACCCCACCGACGGGGGGAAGACCTCAAACAAGCTCACGTCCCCCGCAGTCGGACCCTACCGCGTCCTCGCGAACGACCACCGAACCATCACGATCGATCGTGATGGGGTCACTGAGCGGGTCTCCGCAGATCGTTGCGTATACGCGCCACCGCCGACGGACGCACTACGGGCGAGCACAACAACCCCAGCTGACCTCGCCGACAAGGTCAGAGAGAGGACACAGTGCGCTGTCGAGCGACTACCGAAGCACCGGGATATGGAAGACGGAACTATCCAGTTCCTCATCAAGTGGGCGGATTTCGACACGTCCACCTGGACTGCGCGGACTCACGTCCCGGAGGAGTTGGTGTCTCGTTACGCCCAACGCCTCCGGAGACGCACCGGCATGGACCTCAACCCAAACGTGAACGTGGACGTTCACGCTTGAGGAGGGGGCCCCCAACCGCTCCTTTTGGGATAAAGGTAACCGACCGCGGTTAGGCAAAATTCCGATAAAGGGGCAAGGACACCGGTCCTCCAACCTCCCCCGACGGGGAGGGAGTCACACGACTCCAGGAGCAACACCGGACGAAGATCCTCGAAAGGAGCACGCAAACGCGAAGAAGTCGCGTGACAGCAAGCAGTACGGGCTTCCATATGACAATCCCAGCGGAAGCGGCAACTAACGGAGAAGAACAACGGACCCTCCCAGCCGACAATACGGACCAGAACCGCGGTAGCCCACAGGGGTATTAACAAGACAGCATGAGTCAGGGGGTCCCGCATCCCCTCGCCGCCACAGGGGCGCAGCAGCGATCTGCATGAACTCTCGAATCGCCAATTGTTAAACGCCAACTCACGGGGTAGGGCGTGGGATTTCACGCGCTCTGTAGCGTGCCATGCCCACCGAAAGGGTCGCCTCGATAACCTGGCGCCGGTGCGTGAGTACGCGAACGTACGGGGCGCCTAAAATAAGGCACGAGGAGCAATGGAGGCGTACCCATGCTCAAGGTACGGACCAAGTGAGGACGAGGTGAACAAGCCCGACGCGCAATTAATACGTCGGCGCAGAACTCGTGCCACAACTTTCGACCCGCCTCATCGTCAGCCTGCGGTACGCACTGTAAATTCGGTACAGACCGTTCTGGCAAACCGCCGCCACCGACGGCAGAAGGTTAAAAACAGATGAAATTAGGGGTGAATGGGAAATTACACAGCCACGCGCGGGTGGCACGTGCGGGAAGCGCCACCGAGCCACATGTAATCGATGACAGGGCAGCGATACGTGCGTCGCGCCCGACACTTGGCAATAACCACCCCACGGGCGGGGACTAATTTTTTGGCAAAAATACATTTTCGCGGGAAAATTAATTTTGCAATTTTTTGCTGATCTAATCAAGGTCAAGGCGCTTTTGCGCAAATGCAGTGCTGGACAGCACGCGCACGCGCATGTCGCGCTTTAGAGCTTACGCTCTACAGTAGCTACTGGACAAAAACGCGCACGCGCGCGCTGCATACACGACGCGCTGAACTCCCCCGTGTCCTCTGCCTGCCTTCACCGTGGCCCCGCGTCTGCGCTCCCTCCTTCCGCCCGCGCGATGCTGCCCCGCTGCGCGCGCTGACACCGCGCTGCCCTACGAGCCATCGCCGCCGACGGCGAGGGGGCCAAAGAGAATTGCATTTGTCGCGCGCCGCGCCCTCGCCATCGGTGGCGAGGGCCGCGAAGGATAAGGACCGCGCCGCGCATTCGTCGCGCGCCGCGCCCTCGACCGGTTCGAGGGCAAGGGCCGCTTAGCGTTGTTTTAGACCCGGACCGTCCGGGTCTCCTTGCACCCGCCCTCCGCCGCCAGCGTGCCGCGCTCGGCGCAGCCGCGAGCGGGAAACACCAGGGCTCGCGCGAGCCACGCAAGGGGGAGGCTCATCACCGGAACCGCGCGACGCGGGTTAGGGACAAGAACAGAAGATGCGAAGAGTCTTTACGGAAAGCACAGGACGAGTCGTCTCGGAACGGGGAACTGTACCCCCTCAACGAGTGCCATCGGGGCCCCGGTCCGAAGGCATCGGCCGGCAGTACCGGGGATAACACGGAACATCGGAGTTCCGCGGCGGATCCCCCGCAGCCTCCTCGAGAGGGGGCATAGCGGGCGGCTGGTATGAACCACCTCCTCGTACAGGGGCCGCGTGCGCACCGGAACCGTACAACGTCAGGGGAACAACCGTCGGGACGGCATAAGGATCGGGCCTGCTGGAGGGCTGCGAGACGACCTCACGAATCGCGCGCGCCCGAGCGGCGCGCAAGGTGTCCCGCTCCTGACGGTACCGATCCCGGTCCGATACAGCGCGTTCGTACGCGCTAGTCTGGTGACGAGCGGTGTTCCGCGCGGAGTCAATCTCGCCTTGCAAACGGTGCAGCGAGAGGGAGAGCGAGTCGCGCTCCCCGCTGAGGCGGCGAGCCTCAGTACTCCGCGCGAGGAACCAGCTCGCCATGGTCGACAGGAGACTACTCACCGTCCAGGCCTGGTTCCTGGCGTGCCCCAAGGCCTGCGCGAGCCCGGGCCCGAAGCAACGTCCTCCCTCGTAAGGGAAAGGTCCAGAGCCGCCATCCCAGGGGCCAGGGCAACGGAGCGGTCGTCCAGCGGAGGCATAGGGGGAATCGCCTCCGACGCGACGGGTAAAACCGTTCGCTCGTCCGGCCCACGGGGCGAGGTGGAGCGAAACAAGTCGGACCCCGCCATGTCCGGATGAGGCGGGACGGCGTCTAGATCCCGATACCGCTTGCGGCGGTTCCGCTGCGACCCGAAGCCGACGCCACCACGCCTCCCCCTCGACCCGGCCGAGTCCGGAGTCGCTGCCGAGCGAGACGCGAACGCGTCCACCCTCGAATCGTACAGGAGGAACGGGCTTCGGGTGCCCGTCGTGAAGTCAGGCCAGTGGTGATGATGACGCTCGCTCACCTCGCCGGCTCGAGTCATCAGGGACACGACGCTATCGAGCGTCCAGGAGACCTGGGGAAGGCCGCGCTCGAGCGGGTGTGGTGGGACGGTCGGTAAATCGGGCCCTAGACGCGCCAGAAACGTCACGGTCTTGTCCGGCTGAAGGAAAACGCGACCATGTACGCACACCTCTGCCATGAAGGCGCTCCCGAGGGACCAAGCCCATTCTTTTCCGCAGCTGTCGAGTAGAGGAACGCAGGCGGGGTGACTCGGGTCGACCGCAGCGTACCCAAAGTGCTTCAGCACGTAGGGAAGAAGAGGGTGTATCCCTAAGGAAGGAAAGGTGTCACGAACCACGCGCGGAAGCGAAAGAAAGTCACCCGGGGAAATGCCTTGCTCGAACGCGGCAGACGCAAAGACGCGACCGTCTTCCTCCGAGGACCGCTTGTAGGCGGACCAGTCTCGATGGGCCACGGCGATGCCATGGAGCCGCATCAGTGTTGCGGCAGACTTCTGAAGAGCGACCCGGGGCTTGGTGTACGCGTACGGACGCGGATACACGTAAAGTCCCGGGATCTCCGCGAGGATAAAACGGGGCGGACAGTCCGAGTCGAACCCGGACAGGTAAGCTGCCATACGATCGACGTACATTACCTCCTCCATACCGAAAGCAAACGTGCGATCTCCTCGTATCCCGTCGGGGATTTGGTAAGCCACGCCGTCCCCTTCAGCAAGGAGACGGCTAAGGGCCAGCGCGGATTGATCAGCGAGGCAGGCCTCGCTGATGTTACGGATGCGGGACAAGTCAGGGCGTAAGGATGGGCTCGCCAAGATCTCGCCCACCGTCACGCCCACACGAGCGTGGCGCGCCCACGGATACCTGAGGTCACTGAGCAGCAGCGGAGAGGACCGCAAAAGAGGAACGCCGAACCAGCGCATCGTGCTGGGAACATCACCCTCTGTCACCCTTAGGCTTGGCCCGTGAAGGGGAGAAACCACGGCTCCAGAAGGGACCCCAACGATGGGGTCAGCCGCCCCCTCAGCCACGGTGGGACGAGGGGCTTGCGACTCGCCCCCATGCGGTGCGTCGACAACGCGTGTAGGGGCGTCAGTCAATTCCACGGACAGCGTGGACTCCGTCGACGGGCGGGTCCTCTGAAAGGGGGATGTCGGCGCTGGCGTAGCGGCGCACGCGTCAGGAGGAGGTGCGTTCGACAACGGAAGCGACGATGCCTCCGTAGTGGCGACTCGAACCGCCGCGGCAACGGCCGGCGGCGGCGGTGACGGCGGTTTCGGAACCGATGGCGGTGGCATGCCGAGACAGTGTCAGCCGGACCCAAATCTCGAGATTGTGCGAGAACGCCGAGAGCCCGCTCGATGGCAGGGCAAGACAGGATCCCACGGTCCACGAAGAAACGACACGGGGACACGCGATGACGGAGAGGAGAGACTGCCAACGGAAGGAATGTGAACAGAAAGGGGAAGCCACGACACTTAGATCGAAGGGGGAAGCACGAGCCGCCCTACAAGCACATGTGAACGCGGACGTTCACACTTGTGGGGGGGGGCCTGTAGCATAACCCCCCCCGGGGACTTTATTTTAGATTAGATCAACTCCGAATCGGATCGGGTACGGTAGGGCTCGATGCTCTACAGTACCACCACGTGTACCCCCAAGTACAGGGGGCGCACGTGTACACGTGTACGCGCGGGACCGAAGAGCGCGCACACACGTGTACTGTCAGCCCCGATGGCTGACAGTATTACAGTGTCGACCGACCGCTACAGTACGTCGCTACAGTACATCGGTACTGTACTATTATGATATGTTATTATGTACATTAAATATGGAGCGGACCGGCGGCGGGGAAAAGGCGACAAGGACGGACTTGTCGACGACCGACCGCCGGGGACCGACGCCCGCTTATTCTAACCGCGCGCCTTCGCCTTCGCGCGCGTTAGACGACACCGAGTGCGGGTAGAGGACGCGCGACGCACGCCCACAAGCCGGATCCACCTCCGCCCGTCAGTACTGGATCGTTACCCGGTACCGCACCGGGGCATCGAGGCGTCGATCCGCTCGCGCGTGCGTGCGTCCTCCCCCGATCCCACTCTACCACGCTACCCGGGCCCGTGCTCCGGTTCCGTAGCGGGTGTCCGTCTTCCCTTGTCTTCTCCCTCTCGAGGGTCTCCGCAAGAACTGAGTATACACCCCTCTCCGTTGGGGGTGTTTATACTACAGGGGTTGAAGGTAAGGGAGCGCTCGCTAGTTGAATACCCACGCGAGTGAATTGCCGTACGGAAAGGACTCGTCAAGAAAGAAGGAACATATGGCCCGTGACGCGCAGTCGGTCGCAGGTGCTGAAACTGGACGGCCTGTCACGGGTTAGAAGCCCCAGCTAAAAGGGAAAACCAGAACGGATGTAGCCAATAGCCGTAAAGGGAAGGGAGGCGGGTCTGCATCCTCTTTACTGGGACAAGGCAGGTGCCCCAGTTTACCCCCAAGTGGGACGTCCGGACACCTGTCCGGCTACAGTAGCTGTTACTTACTGTATACCAGCTATTGTAAACAGTTAACAAATTCGTGCCATCCACGACTATACTAATTTCCGTGTCTATGTGTTTGTGTATGCGTGCGCTCCTACGTGTGCACCTACTGGCGCACGTCGCCGCTACCGTGATAAGTGGTGGCCACGGGCGCGGCTGGGCCGCAGGCCACGCCCCCATGAGAACACGTGGCGGCCAAGGGAACTAATGCGCCACTACAGTAGATTACAAATTTAAAATGTTGCACTACAATACAGTAAATAAAACAATTTGGCCCCGATCCGTTTTGCGTTCGCTACCGATCCACACGCATACAGTATACGCGAAACGGGTAAGTTAATAACTCTCCTCTATGCTCCGGCCGGCTTGCCGCCCGCGGTATTAGAGGGCACGCGAACGCTTACTTACATTTGATGGTGTTGTCCTTTCTGCGCAGTGTCTACACAAGAAGAACGCCTAGAATTGGGCGTCGCCCTCCAGGCCGCGACCCCATTCCGCCTCAACTGTTCTGAGTCCTCGATAGCGCCCACACGTGTCCCTGTGGCTCAACCAGCTCCGCCGCGCGCGCCTTCCCTACTTGTCCACGTCTCCAGCCTTGCGCCCGCACCCGCCCCACGTGTACCGTGCGCCCGCTACCACTTGTACCACTTCTTCCATGCGCCCCTGCGACAGCACCCGCACCACGTGTACCCCTCGCCTCGGTCCCACATTTTACATGTTTACCTCTCCTATTACTCCCGCCTCCCATGGGCTAGGGCGATGTATGGCTCGAGGAATGCGAGAAGCTTCGAATTTTGTGGTCAAGTTGCCTGCTAACACAACCCATCTGTTGCAGCCGTGCGACCAGTCTGTGAATAGAATTTTTCAAAAAACGGTTCGGTCTACACTGGATGAGCTCCTGATGATCAGCCACATGACGTGGGCGAACTCTGCTTTTAAGATAAAGCTCGCTGTGGCGGGTTATCGCGCGTTGACTCCAGAGATTGCCCGGAAGGCATTTTATGAGTCTGGATTATGGCCAATGGATTTTAGGTTTTTTGACCGAATTGCGCCCAGTCAGGCTAGTGATAACCTCAAAGGACCTTTGTGCAGTAGTGTGAACACGCGAAGTAGTCGGGCAGTTCGTGATTCTCTTTTGGGAGAGGTTCGAAATGAATCGCGAGCCTTGCTAGACAGAATTCGACAATTATCAAACGGCCCTGGCTCGGCAAGTAATACACTAGCAGAGATACAGGTACTGTTGAACGATGAGTTCAAGGTGAAAATGTTGCTTGATAGGCAAATCTCTTCACACAAGCTTGCAAAGACTTCACAACGTGGTCGTAGAGTCAATGCCCCCATGGCCGGAGCACAGCGTCTTCAAGCAAGGTCAGGAAAAGGGACCCCAAAGCGAAGACTTGAGAGTGTCTTCAATTCTGAAAACGCCATTGAACAGAGCACTCCGATTCCTATCACAGGGACCACGTTTGAAGGGAACAAAGAAAACCGTTGTCCAGGTGAGGACGATGTTTTTGCGCAAAGGCTGATTGACTTAAAGGGGGACGTTCTGGATGATATTCCAATTGCGTCATGGCGCCAAGTCCTAAGAAGTGGCAATATCGGCCGGCAAGGGTGTCTTGAAGACGAGAGAACGGAAGTGGCAGCCTCAGGCCTCGTCGGTTTGTCTCACTATCGATAAGAGTGCTCAACTCCCTGTCCAGATTTGACCCCTTTTCCCATTTTCCGTCTGTTGACGAGCTCATGTCAGAATAAAGCAGATGGCTCTACTTGGATATTTAGCTCGTGGTATTTTGTGAGCCTGGATAGATCGATAAGGATCGTAATTGTATTTGCGATATATCACAAAGACTTCCTAGCTGGAAGCCACAACGGGACTATACAGTACGGCTAGCACGGATGTCCGTCATGTTCCTCTCTTAGGTAGTCCCTCAGCTACGCTTGACAGTGTTAGGATTGGAAAGAGGAACATTGAATAAAGGGGTTGGCTTCTTCGCAACAAGCGAGAAGGCGTCCCATCGAAAGATCAAGGTAAAAATCTAATAGGTTATGGGTCATGTAGTATAACCCCCCCCTGGGGGCTTTTTAGTTAGATTGGATCAACAACAGGATCCCCTACTGTAGAGCTCGACGCTCTACAGTACAACCACGCGTCTCCACGTGTACACCACGGGGACAACGGACACGCGCATACACGTGCACACGTGTACCACGCGCGAACGAAGCGCGCACGCACCACGGGTAATACGTGTACTGTCAGCCTCGACATAGCTGACAGTATTACAGTGCAGGCCGACCTGCACTACAGTAGCCCACTACAGTACCTCAGTACTGTAGTGTTATGATAGATTGTTTTGTATATTAAATATGGAGCGGACCGACGGCGGCGGAGGGGGACAAGCACGGACTTGTCACCCACCGACCGTCAAGGTCTGACGTCCCGCTTATTTATAAGGTAGTGTTCGCTAACTACCTTAGAGCGGCACCGAGCGCGGGTTGAGGACGCGCGCGGTACGCCCACGAGCCGGCTCCACCTCCGCCCGTCGGTACTGGATCGTTACCCAGTACCGCGCCGGGGCGTCGAGGCGTCGAACCGCTCGCGCGTACCGGCGTCCTCCCCGTTCCCGCTCTACCACGCTACCCGGGCCCGCTGCCCGGTGCCGTTAGCTGGTGTCCTGCTTCACCCCCGTCTTCCCGATCGGACGGGGTCTACGTCGAGCTGTGCATACACCCCTCTCCGCTAGGGGTGTTTATGCTACAGGTCACAGACGTTAGAACTGTGTATTTCTGGGTCTATCAACAAAGACAGAGAAATCTCTTACGACACTTTCGACTGCATACGAGCTAGCAACCGGATCTCAGACTTCGCTTTCAATATGACGGACCCTACGGAAAGGATTCGGATTAAGCCGCTCGATGAAAAGATGACTATATGTTGTGGAGAATCTGGATTTTCGCCGCTTGTGACAGCAGAGGTATCGAAGATGTATTGTCGAGTTTGAACTCCCACACCGATGCTACGCTGAAGAGCACTTTTGAAACGAACCAGAAGAAGGCTAGCAACATGATTGTTGCTGCTCTCTCTGACAAAGCACTCCGGGTAGTCAGGTCCTGTATTGGTCAGCCAAATGAGATTCTAAGAAGGTTGGACGAGCGGTATGACTCAAAGTCAGCAGCTACGCGAGTTTCAAAGATGACCGAGTTGATCAATCTGAGATATGACAATATAAGAAAGAGCATGGGAAGTCATATTGATCAGATGGCCGCCGTACTCGAGCAGCTTGGCGGAATGAATACTCGTATCCCTGATGACTTGTCTATTGCTTTATTGATTTCATCTATTCAGATGCCTGATCTAATTGCAGTTACAGCAGCAGTTAAGGCGTTATCCGATGAATCCATGACATGGGAGAAGGTGTCATCAAGGATTCTTGAAAAGCAAAATGCTTTCAAATTAAAGCATAGTCACCACGAACGTGCTACACGGTCTCATATGCACTGCGATCTGTGCAAGAAGAAAGGCCATGCCATCAACAAGTGCTGGCTGAACCCCAAGAATCCTAGAAATCGACTGGAATCTTCTAGGAATGGAGGCAAAGATGGAATGTCAACAACGGAGAAAGCCACACAAGCTGTATACGATAAATCTAAAACCAAGAAGAAGAGAGCAGCTGTGGCTAAGGCTCTCGTGTCAAAATCTGCACGTGGCTCTGTTATGATGTTGGACTCTGGGACAACTACGCACATGACTAACGATGTCTCAACTCTTGATAACCAAGTTGCGTGTGACGTGCCGATCTCCCTCGGTGATGACTCAGAAATCTCTGCAAACTTTCGGAGGTTGCGCCGTGTCATATGGGCATCTTCAGACAATGAGACGGAAGTTGAGCTCACAGAGACTTCGGCTGCTCCAGATTTGGCAATGAACCTGTTTTCTATACCTGCATTGACGGCGAAAGGTCTTTGTGTTTTGTTTTTGCCAAAGAAGGCAGTCATTATGGATATTGAGGATACACTCCGTGTCCTCGGTACAGCTTTCAAGGCTAGTGATGGTCTGTTTTATATTCTGACTAACGATCGAATGTGCAGTCGCCCCCAAGTGCAGCCTCAGAATTGCATTCCCAGGGCCATGAGAACGGTCATACGAAGCCACCTAGCATTAGTGGACATGGATGAAGAATCCGAAATTGATACGTCAAGTGATGAGGACATCTCCGATCTTCTAAGTGATGACGAAGATGAATCACAGTACGAGTCGGAGGAATCAGACACCTCCGAATGTGAGTCAGACAGTGAAAGCATTGTTGATTTGAAAATGCTTGTTGAGGGGCCCGATGCAGCAGATTCGGAGCGCACCGGGGAAGGATCCTTCCCAGATCAAGTATGTGATCCGGACTCAGAAGGTGTGAAGATATGGCATTCTAGGCTTGGGCACATGGGAAGCGCAAACCACATTCAGAATCTGATTGATACTGGAGTCTTGGCTGCCCCACGAGTGGGCGAGAGCGCATGTGATCCATGCATGAAGAGCAAGTTTCGCCGTTTCTTCCGTGGAAGCCTGTTTGGTAGAGCGTACTCATGGTACACTGCTTTCTCTAGCCCGAACTTGCCTAGTTGAGTCTAATCTTTCTTTGGACTACTGGAATGATGCAATTCTCCATGTGAGTCAAGCAAAAAATATCATGATTCACTCCTCTACTCAGGAATCGCCTTATGTGAAGCTTTTTAAATCTAACCCTCCTGTAGTGCAATACGTACCTGAAAAGGGGGGTGAAAAGAAAGGAAAATATTTGGATATGAAAAGTAGTCCGGGTTGGGGGACACACGTGTGAATAATTGCACAGTTTTAAGTTTTAATTATTTTATTTTATTTAGTTAATTAGTTGGCTTTAATTTTGCTGACACTAGATTAGATCTAGGATCTAGCGCCGCGAGCTACTGTAGTGACTCCGGCGGGGCGATATATACCTTAGCTCTCTGACCACCAAGTCAGTAAAGGTAACCCGAGTTGCCAGAGTTGAATATCGCCTTGGTCGAAGTCCGTCTTTCCCAAGACGCTCCCTTTTACCACAGATTACGTTATCCTTTGCGCTCGGGGGTTCCCTTTTCTTTTTCCTTTATTTGCCTACTCTTTTCTATCTCTACCTCTATTTTTCCCTTAATTGTGTTGGTTCCACTGGAGTCGGTTGCGACCGATCCGGTGTAGGTGTTTTAGCCATCGGGCAACACGGTGTGTAGCGCTGCTACTGTTTCAAGTTCCGTCGGAAGGCTGTTGCAACGACGCCTCCGTCGAAGGTCTTACTGTATAAGACAGAGCTGGCACCACCTACCGCGATTGCGATCGCGCTGGTGAGGGTGTTTTTAGCCATCAGGCAACACGTCGGTAGTAGCGTTGCTACACGGTTACGATCCCGTCGGGTAGTGCTGAACAAGCCCCCGTCGAAGACCTTGAATTATACCAAACGTGCCAAAGACGCTCGTCGAGCATTGGCCTTACAACCCAGCGAACCGCGGTCACATCCTCGTAGACAAGCCCAACCCGCACTCGTCGAGCACTCAAGTCTTCACAAGTCTCTACCACCATTATCCTCCGGGGCCGGGCATCTTTCCTTACCCCCCCGTCGGAGTTGAGCTACCGTGGGCCGCAAGCCCACACAAGGGGAAAGGGAGTCTCGAACGCTCCGTAGCGCGTGCCATCGGCAGTGGTGGTTGCTGTTGTTGTTTTTCTTCTTTTTGTTTGACCGTCGGACTGCGTTTGCGGCCTGCCAGGCACATTGCACTACACCTCCGTATGCCAAGCACATGCGCCCCTTTGGTTGCAGAGCTCTCGTGCAAAGGGTCACGAACAAATTGAACAAATTCGAGTCTCGTTTCATGGAGGGGGTCAACCTTGGACACATGAGTGGTGGTTTGTACAGAGTTCTCACTACTGACAAAATTATGGTGACCAAACACGTCAAGTTCCTTGAGAATGATTTCCTGGAATGTCGCTCTTGAATGGCCAACCAAATGGAAGCATGGAAACTGTCTTAGATCATCAGTTCGATGAGAGTGAAACAAGAGGTGGCAATCATTCGTGCAATACATCCAGTACATCAATCAGCGACTCATGTGATGAATTGCAATCTGATATTCGACCAACTTCCAGCATTGTCGAAGATGAAACATCAGCGGATGTAAGCACAGATGAACAAGGTCAGAGAAGTGTGAATGTATTGGACAACCACTAACACGATCAGGACTTATTGCTGCACATACCAGCAGTACCTTCAACCCATGGAGTGATTGATGACACGCCAGTTGTCACTCACGGCTATCATTTACCATCAAGGGCAAACCGAGCTATTCCAGATACAGTTAGCACTGATGATGAGCCCAACCTGAAAGAAGCCTTGGCCTCACCAGAAGCCAATCACTGAAAGAGAGCAATTCAGGAGGAATTCGACACAGTTGTTGAGTCAAGTGCGTATGAAGAAGCTCTTGACTCTCCGTCACGGGCACTCCCATCAGGCATCATCCTGAAGCTCAAGCGGGATCAATCAGGAAGACCTGCTAGTTTCAAAGCACGACTTGTGGCACGGGGAAACTTGCAAACCGTCGATGAGAATGCCTATGAGACAAGGTATGCTCCAGTTGCTTGTTTCAATTTGGTGAGAATCTTGCTTTCACTTTGCGCCATTTTTGGATGGTGTCGTCAGCAGGTGGACATTAAAGGTGCTTTCCTCTATGCTCACTTACCAGAATCAGATCGCATTTGGCTACGCCTACCGCAGATTGATGGTGTTCCAGAAGCGAATGGAAGGGTTGTGAAATTGTGGAGGTCACTGTATGGGGCTTCGACAAGCTCCCAAGCTGTGGTACAGATCACTTCGCTCTACACTGAAAAATCTCGCGTTCCGCACAATGACGGGCAGTGAATGTCTATTTTTGTTGAACAAGGGAAAGAAAAGAGTTATTCTTCTAGTGTACGTTGACGATCTTGGCCTCTTTGGGAATGAAGTTCTGATAACGTGGGTGAAAGAGGCGCTAAAAAGGCACTGTTGCACATGCAAGGCAGGTTCAGGTGTTTAGCTAGGTCTAGATCCCGTAGCATATTTCTAGAGGAGCCACAGGAGACAGTAGGACGATACTGGCGGGCGAATTATTTCTCGAGACACGCGGGGATCAGGAGACAGGAAGATCTCGAAGCCAAAGGCGCAGAGGTCTGGGGGCCGATTAAAAAAATGCCCCGTCCTGGAAACGAGGGCGGGGGGCATCACCATGCACATTGACTTGCCAGGAGAGAGAAGCGTACGCGAGTTGAGTTCTCCCTTACCTTTCCCCGTCCTTTACATGCCACCACACGTCGCGCGTCGCACCAGAACCATCAAAGCGCTTTGTTCTTCGAAGAGCATCCTGGCGCAGCGTACGCGAACAGCACAGAGCGCTCACTTTCGCAAGTGAAGGCATGGCTGTGGCGGCAATTTCTTCGATGACGGCGCCGCTGCTCAAGGGGGTCATGGGCGAGGAGATACTGAGTTTCAAAGTAAAGTATGCGTCCTATATCATCAAGGTTGAGGACTTCAACCGCTCCCGCTCACGTTCGGACCGCGTACCCCCGGCAGGTATGAAGTCGTGCGTCGACCCAGAGTTGCTCATGTCCTTGGTAATGTGCAGAACCATCCCCGAATCTACAACTGTAGAAGCACTGACGGACCAGCAAGTCAAGGAATGGATTGAGTCCCGGGCGCGAGTGTCAGACAGAGCCGTCGACAGCCAAGTGGCCGACGCATTGGCACGCGTCAAGTTCAAGCAAGGCAGGGCAGGCCCAGGCGGCGGTGTGCTCCATTTTTTCACAGACACAGTGAAGGAGCTACATAGAAATCGTGTACAGTACGTGGTTACTGACTCCGCCAAGGCTCTCGTCCGACAAGTGCTGCCGAAGTTGGAACCGCGTATGCTCCGGGACAAGATCAGGTCAAGCATGGAGTTCTGGAAGGTTGAGGACAAGAAGAATTTCCACTTCTTCATGGATCAGGTCAACTTGACCTGATCCATGAAGGACAAAACGAAGCGTACGCGCCTTACGATTGCACACAAAATCGA
>NW_005179016.1:0-11034 GCF_000350225.1 Chondrus crispus | reverse complement strand
AATATCGGACTGTAATGTTGGATTAGTCCAGAACAGCATCAGAGATCAGAATTACAAGTGTACGACATGTATCCACGTGTCAATATACAGCATCAACTCATTAGCACGCTTTGCCTCCAGCGTGGCAACTCTCAGCTGCAGCGCACATGATTTCGAGTTTCGCAGCCGCAGGGCTACGGTTTTTAGAATATCGAGGGTGGCTTTCAGAATTTCGAGTACATTTGTAACCACATTATGGCGCAGACTCCTAGGCTGCCTGGGCGAAACTCCTTTTTTATTCACCCTACAGCTGCAGACGGCCGCTTGCTGCTTCTGACGTAGTTCTGGTCAGCGTGTTCACGGAGGTCGCGTCCTACTTCGAGCACCGAGGTCCGTCAAGTAACAAGGAGTTCCCTGGATCCGACAGGCGCCCAAAGAGGGACCGCAAATCAAGGGATAGGGCATACAACTCGACCACGCCTGAAGACAAAGGGGGAGACAAACCCTTAGGCTCTCGCAACAACAACCAAAGGCTGTCCAGGAAGCCGAAGAAGCGCAAGTCGATCGAAAGGACGCAGAAATGCCTCAACCCGCGCTGCGAGAAAACCCACCGTGTGGTGGACTGTGAAGACACAACAGAAGATGACAAGCGGAGGCTCCTCAAGGATCACTTCGACACAAGGAAGAAACCGAAGGCCGCTTCGATCAGGCGCAGCGTGTTGGGAGACGGCAGGTGGCAAGCAGTGATCAACGACACGGTGGAAGTTATTGCGCTGGGCGACTACGGCGCGGACGAGTCAGCGCTCCCCCTGAAGGTGACAAAAGGCCTTCTGGAGGCAGGCCAGGCCGTGGAGCTAGTGCGGTTCGACAAACCAATTCACTTGTCTCCGGCAGTCGACCTGAAACCAGGGTCTATCACTGCGTCCGCTAAAGCATCCTTCAACGTCACCGTGTGCCTACCTTGTGGACTGCTTCGGCTGCGTAAGGTAGAGTTACTCGTCATTGACCAAGATATGGATGAGGTCCTGCTGGGCCGTCCGCTCCTCAAGTGCTTGAGTTTCAACCTGGAGACACACTTGGAGAGGGTACGTCACAAGTATAACGACGCGAACGTAAGCGACCTCATGGCTCAAGCCGGGGATGAATATCACGCTCCGGACGAACAGGGCAAGACAGCCGCTCTCGTTCCCTATAAGGCACTGGGGTACAACCAGGCCGAGGAAGACTCAATCGGCCTGCCACAATCTGCCGGCGCTAAGATCAGCGTCGTAGACCAGAACGACATCCAGGAGGCGCTAGGGAGAATGGTCGAAGAGGCGAAAAGTAACGGAATGTCCACGCGGGGGCTGAAGAAAGTGGAAGCCATGCTTCAGGAGTTCAGAGACGTTTTCCGTATCAACCTGGGCGCGGATCCCCCGGCAAAGGTCGAGCCTATGAGGATTAAGCTTAAGGAAAATCACCGGCCGGTCCGTGCCAAGCAACGGAAGTACCAGCCCAAGCAACACGCGTTCATTGCAGCTGCAGTACGGGAATTGAGCTCCGTTGGCGCTATTAAGCACAACCCCCAGGCGCGGTGGGCAAGCCCTGCCCTAGCCGTCCCTAAACCGGGCTCGGACACGTTCCGTTTTACTGTCGACCTCCGAGCACCCAACAGCGAAAACATTCCGATCGTCTCTTCTATGCCGGAACTCGAGCAGATGATACATAGCACAGCTGAAAGCACCTGTTTCGCGCAAGTGGACATGTGCCATGCCTACTGGCAGATACCCCTCCACAAGGACTCTCAGGAATGCTTGTCCATCCAGACTCCACTCGGAGTTTACACCCCGGTTCGCCTACTGCAAGGACAAACGGACGCCGGGAACCATTTTCAGAGCGTCACCTCTTCGATCTTTAGCGAGGTCATTGACAGGATCATTCAGTGGCTGGACGATTTTCCCATGCACGCGCACGCCGAAAAGGAGCTATTGCACTCAATACTGAAGTTTCTCGGACAGTGCAGCAAGTACGGCCTGAAGCTGCACGCCAACAATTGCCAGCTGTTTCTGAAGGAGGCAAAATTTTGCGGTTGAATCATCGACGCGAGTGGCATACGATACATCCCGAGAGATTTGAACACACTCCTGAACATGCGTAAGCCGGAGTTCACTTCGGATCTCCAGCAGTTTCTCTGCGCAACAAATTGGATGAGGAAAAGTATACCAGAATACTCGAGCACCATTTCCCCCCTACACAAGCTCATGGAACAATGCTACAGCAAGGCAAAGAAACGTACCAAAAGAGCAGTGAAGAACATCTCATTGTCTGGACTATGGGGGGCTACACAGGACTCCGCCTTCAACCAGGTCCAATCTCATATAGACCAGTCAATCAAGCTTGCACATCCAAAGCTCGATCACAGGCTTTGTCTGTTCACAGACGCGTCCGAGACACACTGGGCATCTGTGCTCACACAGGTACCTCAGGAGCAAACGGATATGGACGTAGAGGATCAAGATCATCAACCACTCGCGTTTCTCTCCGGATCCTTCATAGGAGCGTCAGCAAACTGGAGTATCGTGGAGAAGGAGGCTTTCTCGGTGGTGGAGTCAATGACAAGGCTCGTCCATTTCACAGCAGCAGGCGAGGTCTCTTTGTACACAGATCACGCTAACCTTGTGTACATTTTCGACCGTACGGACGGAACCCCGGGATGAGTAGACACACCGCGAATAAGCTCATGCGGTGGGCACTCAAGCTCAGTGTGTACTGCTACGTCATCGAACACCTCCCGGGGGAGCGCAATGTATGGGCCGACCTTCTCACGCGCTGGGCTGTCAGGCCTAGGACCAGAGTCAAGTGCATTAAGCTTGCGAGTTTATTCTATGCTCCCATCACCCCAGAGACTAAGGCCGAATACGACTGGCCGACCCGAAGTGAATTCGACAAGGCACGGAGGAAACAAAAGAGAAGCCCCCTCAGGGTTTTAAGGCGAAGGACAACATCATCCAAGACAAGGATGGTGTTTTCTGGGTCCCAGCCGACAGCGGCCTCCTACGTATGCGACATTTGATATCAGCGCATACCGGTCGAGGGGGACACAGAGGGATCTGGCCGACCACGAGAGCCCTCCGAGAACATTTCCACTGGGGATTAATGGCCAAAGACGTAGAGACGTTCGTCAAGTCCTGCCTGCACTGCCCATGCACAGCTACAGGCAGGAACATACCCCGACCAATGGGACACAGCCTTCACGCGGAAGCCCCCAACAAGATCCTGCATTTCGATTACTGCTACATTGGCAAGAGTGACAAGCTCTTCCTGTACGTTCTGATACTCAAGGATGACTTCAGCTCGTTCGTGTGGCTTTTCCTCTTCGAGACAGCAGACGCCGCTTCAACGGTCGATGCGCTCATGGAGTGGTTCTCCTCCTTCGGGGTCGTAATGCAGTGGGTATCAGACAGAGGATCCCACTTCAAGAACGAGGTTGTCGCAGGACTGAGTGAGAAGCTTAGAGGATCCCACCATTTCACACTGCCCTATTGCCCGTGGTCTAACGGCACGGTAGAAGTGGTATGCCGAGAGCTACTGCGGGATTTGCGGGCGCTCACATCGGAGTTTCAAATCCACTTCGGAATGTGGCCCTCGGTCCTTCCCCTGGTACAGTCTGTTCTCAACAACACTCCGCTCGCGCGCCTGGGAGGTAGATGCCCACTAACGGCATTTACCGGGCTGCCGGCGGACTCGCCACTACGGGTAGTCAAGGTCGAGGACAACGGACACGTACGGATGATGAATATCGAGGAAGTGCGCGCTAGGCAAGTTATGAAGCTCGACAAGCTCCTGGGAGCTCTGGACGCAATGCATCGCGATGTACAGGAGCGGGTGACTAAGACACGGGAAGAACAGGTCAATCGGCACAACCGGCGCACTCACGTCCGCAAATGCAACTTCGACCTCAGCGACTTCGTACTCCGTAGCTTTAGCGAAAAGAGGCAGAGACAAAAGCTTTCGTTCTGTTGGCGCGGCCCATTCCGCGTAACCAAGGTGCTCTCAGACTTCCTGTATGAGGTAGAAGATTTGCGCTCGGGGAAGAAGTCTACTTGTCACGGAACGCGTCTCATGTTTTTCGGCAATAAGGACCTAGAAGTTACAACCGAGGTACTCGAGCAGCTAGCTTTCCAAGACGGGGAGTACTGTGTCGTCGAGAAACTACTCGACATAAGGATCTATGAAAGAGAACCACAGGTACTGATATCGTGGAGTGGTTTCGAAGACGAGGATCCTGCGTGGGAAAACCTCGAAGTTATGCGAGAGGACGTGCCAGCTGTGCTAAACGATTTCCTAGCCGAGCAAAGGGACAAAGGCTCTCTGCGTCAGAAGAGGGTTGCTAAACACTGCTAACCAGAACCCAAACAACACTGCTTCAGCAGAGTTGTCTGTGGGGGGGCTGTTGCACCTGCAAGGCAGGTTCAGGTGTTTAGCTAGGTCTAGATCCCGTAGCATATTTCTAGAGGCGCCACCGGAGACAGTAGGCCGATACTGGCGGGCGAATTATTTCTCGAGACACGCGGGGATCAGGAGACAGGAAGATCTCGAAGCGCAAGGCGCAGAGGTCTGGGGGCCGATTAAAAAAATGCCCCGTCCTGGAAACGAGGGCGGGGGGCATCACCATGCCCATAGACTAGCCAGGAGAGAGAAGCGTACGCGAGTTGAGTTCTCCCTTACCTTTCCCCGTCCTTTACATGCCACCACACGTCGCGCGTCGCACCAGAACCATCAGGCACTTCAATGTCACAGACCTTGGCCAATTGACTCACTTTCTTGGTGTTTCCATTGAAAGTGACGACAAAGACGGGATAATCATGACTCAAAGGCCACTTATCCAGAAACTTCTCTCAAAAGCACGAATGTCAGATTGTAAGCCAGTAGCTTCTCCACTTCCCATTTCTCATGTTTTGTACGAGAAGAGAATCCCGTTGACGCCGAAGGAGGAACATGAAATGCAGTTCATTCCATACAACAGCATACTAGGGGCCCTATTGTATTTGAGCACGCGCACGAGACCGGATCTGGCTACTGTTGTGTCGATGTTGGGAAAGTTTCAATCCGCACCAGCACCAAGGCATTGGAATGCTATGAAGCATGTTCTGAGGTATCTAAAGGGCACAACTGAGTATGGGCTACAGTTCCGGGCTGGGTCTGGAAACCAACTTGAGGCTTGGAGCGACGCTGACTGGGCAAGAGACCAAGACAAGCGCAGATCTTGATCTGGAATTGTTCTCACCATTGGTGGAAACCCTGTTCTGGACGTCAAAACTACAGCCCTCCGTTGCTATCTCAACTGCGGAAGCGGAATTCTACGCCCTTTCGGAATGTGTTAGAGATGTGAACTGGTGTAGAAGGGTACCTGTTGAGTTGGACGTGACACCCCACGGGTCGGCAGTTGTGAATCAAGACAATTCGGGAACGATTGCCTGGACATCGGAAGTTCAAGGATTACGCAATGTTAAGCACATGGGAATTAGGTATGCATTCGTCAAGGAAGCTGTAGAGGCCAAATCAATCAAAGCATTGTACACCCCATCACTCGAGAACAAGGCAGATGCATTCACAAAACCGCTTGTGGGTTCTGCTTTCAACAACCAACGAAAAGCGGTCCATGCCATCTCAAAATCAACTCGTGAGGGAGTGTCAGAATAGAGCAGATGGCTCTACTTGGATATTTAGCTCGTGGTATTTTGTGAGCCTGGATAGATCGATAAGGATCGTAATTGTATTTGCGATATATCACAAAGACTTCCTAGCTGGAAGCCATAACGGGACTATGCAGTACAAGTTCGGGTCCCCAAATTTTGAACAGATCAACAGTCACCTTTGGAATATAATCTTAAAAATACTCGATTATGGCCGTCTCAGGTGCAATAGAAAGGTTAGAGTGGAGGGAATCTGTTTACAGATTCCCTCTCATCTCAATCAAAACAGGTGCGACAGAGTCCGTCCATTGGTTCCTCATTCCATGCCATCCAAATTGGTCTCCAATAGAACCCAAAACTTGAACACAAAATTTATTGGCTGATGCAAATAAAGCATCCAAAAATATTCCCAAATTAACTGTCTGAGATTGAATCTCGGGTGCTTTGCATGTTTGCCAACTTGGCAGAGCGTTCCTTCATCGCAGCAGTTCGCTCCTTGGCAATTTGACGACGAACCGTTAACGGCTTTGGAGCTCTATCGCACACACCATAACGCTTAATTCTAAACGCCAATGCTTTTGCATCATGTCGCAAACGCTCCGCACGCACACGATCGCTAGTTTCAGCTTCTTTCCGAGCAGAATCTGCTAGTTTCCTTTCTTTTGCGGCCAGCCTTAGCGTATCGTTCTTGTGCTTTTGGTTCGCCAATACCATGGCCTGAGGGCTCGTTAACAGGAGGCCACTAGTTGTGTCTACAAAACCAGACTTGGTGACAACAGGTTGGATGCCCATAATTTCTCTCCTCCTAGCTCGACGCCCCTCCATTAGTTCTTCCAATTGGCAAACCGATAAAATTTTGTACGTGTTGATTGTAGATGCAGGTCGGGGAGTGTTCAGCAAAGCTTTGTAGTTGAGCGGCCAAATTCCAGACTTCTCAAATCCAGAGAGCACATTCTTCCTAGTGAATGCTAATCCGCAAGCCTCTCTCATTGCCTTCAAGTAATCAAAAACATCATAAACGTTGGTAGAAGAGGGAGTGGCGAGCTCTTCAATGTAGTTTCGTAAATATTCTTTAAATGGACCAAATACGCTGACGTCGAGCGGCTGGGTGCTCCCACTGGTATGCGCGGGGAGGGCATACACGATGATACCATGAGTTTCAAGCAATTTTAGAATTGGGTAGGCCATGTGGCAGCGATACCCGTCAAGAATGAGCAAAACCTTTCTACCGTTATCCGTCAGTCCCTTCATGTCTTCGGCAAAGACAGCAGCCCAGTTGTAGAAATTATGTGAGTCGACACTTTCCACTTCTTGTCTTGTTGTAATCAAGCTGTCACGGGGAAGGCAGTCGGCTACAGTCTCCATAACCCTGATACCGTTTTTGATAACAAACCGAAACTTAAGTGGTGTGCCCCGGATTACGAATAAAGGTCTCCCGACATGACCGTCTGCAAAAACAACTGGCATCACGGTGATGCGCTTGACGTTAGAAAATTTAGGTGCCTGCTGTTGCGCGTAGCTTCCACGAAGGCAGTAGCTCTTAGTTCGAGGCGACCTAGTACAGTCGTTATCAGGAGTGGTTCCAGTTTCGTCGAGGTTAGCTATTCGCGGCGCGTCAATGTTGTGCTCTTGGATAATTGCCTCTAATCGAGCAAAATGTTTGGTAAGATTGTCAGCATTCGTCGCACGCCACTTTGCCTGTTCTTGTAGGGAGGCCCTTCCGAACTTGATTTGGCTTGCATGTCGTTGGGCAAAAGCTTTTAAATATTTTTGCCCAGGTTTACCATCTTTGAATGGTAAACGTCTCTGTCGTTCTAAAGGCATAGAAGTCACGAGATCCTGGATGGCGAGGGCAACATCATTACGTCGAAGATTAAATCCATGGTGAGCATAGCGAGCAATGGGTTCGACTACAGTGTTTTCCTCCGCTGCCGACAAAAATTTGAGCCTTGCTTGAGGTTGGGATTTTTTTGCAGTCGGTATTGGAATGTTGAGAGAGGCAATCTTGCAATTATGTCGGCCTCACGGCGAGTCGCCTGTCTGTTCTCTACAGCCTCAACATCTTTGAGAAATAGACGCTCAGGTTTGGAAGTCTTGCGAGACTTCATGCCTCGACACTACAGTGCACTGAGGAGACAGATCGGTGCGGTTTGAAGTTGAGTTGGGCTGTTCCCAGCATTGGAACACACCTGTTGAAGGATGTATTCCATGAAAACGGAGGGCGGCAGACTTGATTCTGAGATTTGTATTTATATTTAGCTGACAGTTTCATCGCTGAATTGAATGTTGTTGCAACCGAGAGCTATCCGCACTTGAAATGGTACTCTAGTCAATAAAAATTACAAATTTTTGCTTTGTTCAACTTTTGGGAACGTGTTCAACTTTTGGGGTATGGAACTTGTACGGCTAGCACGGATGTCCGTCATGTTCCTCTCTTAGGTAGTCCCTCAGCTACGCTTGACAGTGTTAGGATTGGAAAGAGGAACATTGAAGAAAGGGGTCGACTTCTTCGCAACAAGCGAGAAGGCGCCCCATCGAAAGATCAAGGTAAAAATCTAATAGCTCAGGAATGGCAAAAAAAATCTTGGTCTGATTGGTAAAAACGTTGATTTTTGCATTTCTGGAAAGTGTCCAGAATTAAACCAGTGAGAACGGTACCATCGAATCCAACCTCCCTGACCTGATTCGTCAATTGAACGTCGAAACCCTCCCTCCCACCTTTCGACTCCAACGCAAGTCCAGGATGCAATCGCTCCCACCCCATCGCGACCGCCTCGCGTTTCCGGATAAATAGCTTCAGCAAGCGCACGGCATGTCTGCGCTGTAGCGACCTTTCCGACACCGAAACGCTTCGCCACCACCACATTCGTTTTCCCTCATCCGATCATGGCGCCCCCTTTCCTCCCCACGCTGTACCACGTCCCCTGGTTCTGCTCATCGATCGCCGCGCAGCTTGTAGCCGAGCTGTCCATCCCGCCGACAGCGCTCTCCGTCGTCACGCTGACCATCGTTGAGTTGCGCACGGGGCCCGAGATTCTGGCCGTCTCGCCACGTCGCGTGGTGCCGGCGCTCGCCCTGCCCGACGGGACATGCATTACGGAGGTGGGCGCGATCGTCATGTACATCTTGGAGACGTTCGACAGGGAAGGGACGCTGCATCCCAAGGTGGGGCCGGAACGCGCGAGGTTCTTGCAGGCGCTGTTCTACGTGGTGTCCGAGTGCTACAAGGCGGCGTTCGCCGTCTTTCTCATGTGCTTTAGTGTGACGCCGAAGCTGGTGCGACTGGATCGCGAGGAGAGGGACGCGGAGAGGTGGAAGGAAGTTACGGGCAAGTTTAAGACGGTCGTGATCGACCATATTGTGAGGGAGATCGGGGATGCGGGGAGGAAGTATTACCTGGGGGAAAAGCTGTCGGCCGCTGACTTCATGTTTGGGTACATTTTGATGTGGGTGGATTCTTGCGACGAGGGGCTGCTGGATCACCCCGTCGTCCAAGAGTACTACGGCCGACTTAAGGCGAGGCCCATGCACATTAGCTTGTACCTCGAATCGTAGCTGCGATCTGATGTTGCGCCTAGGTTTGGCTCGTGAGTGTTGCTGATATTGTCTGAGTACGCACGACAGGTCAGGGTGTCGGGCTTAACCGCAATCAGAAGGCACACCCTCGGGAGTCAAATGCCGAGGGGTTCCCATCCTCTTGAGGGAAGGCTTTAAACAAAGGCTGCGATCGCGATTGCACCGTCAAACGCGAACCGTTTTTTTTTATAGAAAAAACGTTCATCTCAATTGAGCCCGAAGCTAGCGGGGCTCCCCACCGCACCCTCCACCGTTATCAAGCAGACGCCCGTGTCAACGTCCGTCCTCCCCCCGCAACCTAAACGACCGCAACTTTCTCAATATGCCTGTATTATTCTCCAGATCGGCGTCCCGCCACAGCCCCCTCGGAATGAGGCGGCGCTTATTCCGCAACGTGCCCGATTGCAAGCAGCCGATGTGATAGCTGGTCCCCCTGCGCGCGTTGGTGTCATCCATGGCCAAGCTGGGGTCGACGGGCTCGATGGCGGTGAGGATGCGCATAGCACTGGGATTGAAGTCGTCGTCTTCATCGGGCGTGCTCATGCGCGTGGCACGGCGCTCCATGCCGCTGCTGTCCGTCTTCCGGCGCGAGGACGGCTCGCTGTGGCCGTACAGAAAGGAACGCGATGTGAGGGCCGGGAAGAGCTTGGTCTTCCCGTGCTTGGTGATGGGGACGAGGGTGGTCTCGAAGCGAGCAAAGTTGCTCAGGACGCGTCGCCAGCGGTCGTCGAGGACGCGCGAATGCTTGTCTGTGGCGGGGATGCCCATCTCTGAGCGCGAGCGCTCGCGATCGAATCGGTCATACTCGTCGTCGTGGTGCAGTGGTAGCGTGTCCTCCTCGGCGGGGGGTTTGGGCTTGTTTTTGACGAGTTTGGCAGAGTGTTGGTTTGCCTTCTTGGCCGAGGCATGCGACTCGAGCAGATGCTCCTGCCTTAGCAAAGCGCGCATCAAGCCCGGGTCGTCAGCGCTCATGGCGCGGCGCTGGGAGAGGTACTTGTGATAAAAGTGGACGTCGGTCCCTTGAGGGAGTTGCTTGCGATCCCTGACCAGGCGATCCTTTTTCGAGTCCTTCTTCTTCCCTAGCGTAGCAGGGGCATTTTTATCCATGGAGCGGGGGTCTGCGAGCTTGTGGTGCAGCGAAGTAAGCAAGTCGTTCTGGCAGGCTCTATAGCGCTTCAGGAAGACAGCGACAGCGGCGCGCTCATCCATAGAAGCCAGCTCCGCGACGTCCAACAAGTGATCGTTGTCAATGGGATCCATATACAAGTGCCTATTCAACAAGAGCGAGCTCATCCTCCTTACGCCCCTCCTCGTGAAATGATAGCCCTTCTTAGCGGGGCTCTCCTCCCGGCCGCCTGGAGCGACGTCGACACGACAGTCGTCCAGGACCTCCATCTCGCGATACTTTTCCCTCTGTAGCAGGTCCTCCAGCTCCTCCTCCGTGGCGCGTCTAAAGGTGGTGGAGCCCCTGACGAGCCTGCGGCGCATGACGATCCTAGTGGGGCGTGCCGCGCGGGCGGGGTCTGGTTCCGGCGGGGCGCGGACATGGCGGGCCCTGCGCGCGGCCTCCCTGGCGGGGTCGCGGCACTCGCCAAGCTCTCCGACGGCGGCGTAGCGGGGGAGCCTCTGCATGGCGGCGGCGCGGGCGGAGGCGGTGGTGGCGTTGTACACGGCGCGGGTGTGCGGCGGGACGGGCGAGGGCGAGGCGGGCGCCGAGAAGGCATTAAAAAGGCCGCGGGCGGATGACTCGGGCGCGACCAGAGGGGCGGCGGCGGCGGCGGTTGGGGGGGCAAAGAGAAGGACG